>NC_136898.1:4709040-4969040 GCF_949152265.1 Phoxinus phoxinus
GCGACTTTTTTTAGCGAAGGTTTTTAATGATATCTTTATTGAATTTAGTTTAATATGTTTATATTTTGTATGCTGCATTGTTTCTTTTTATGCTTTCTATTTATATACTCAATGTTTTATTGTACCTGGAAGCTAACTCCTGTACCTGGAAGTTGCGCCTTTTCTACCCTATTGTGACGTATATCCAGGTAAAACAGCTTCTTAAACAAGAAAAAATGTAGGGTGGGACTCGATTGTGTAAATTGGGAATTGATTGGATGGTTGTGGTTTGCTATTGGTCGATCTCATGTGAGTGACAGGTTGCCCCGCCCTCACACCAGTAAACACATCATCAGAGAAGTGATGTCACTGCAAGAGAGAGGGGAAGATATTCTGAGTAAAGATTATGATCACGCATGAATTTAAAAAAATAATGCTGTACATGGATAAATCATAATTAACACTGAGATTTTCCATAACAAATGATCAATTTTGATTTCATGGTGACTATAATTTGGCCAACTTGTAAAATATCTGATTCATCACATAGAACATGTGACCTTATTAACTTTCATTTTCACATATAAAGGTCAAATACAAAAAAACTTCAAGATGAATTAATGGCCTATTCCAGTGAAAGAATATCCACAATTGGGTTATTAGGAAAATAAATTGTTCAAAAGTGAGGATTTTTGTTAAGCAATAAGCAATAACTCATTAAAAGCAGACGCTTGTTGTGGAATGTACAGCCGAATTTCTGCATTTATGCAACTTCCTCATTTAGGTTCTGCAACAGTGTTGGGAGACCCATAAAACACGGAAATCAGACGCATTAACCTTACACTGAGGAGAACACCTGAGCTCATAAAAGCAGCTGGTTTAGTGTAAGATAATATGACTAAGTTCATTAAGTTGCTATAAGTCAGACAGCAGTGACACAACTTTTAGTCAGAGATTGTATATGGTAAGTGCAGGAAATTGTGCAACAGACATAAACACAATGTCCCTGCCTGTTTTACCCAGTCTATCCAGTTTGCACTTCCTGTGATGACTTAATCTTCATTATGGTTTGAAGTATTGTATAAGTGGTGTTGCATATTGCCTCAAACTTTATAGTTGCATCATAGTTTCAACCAGTATTAAAGGGATCTGAATGGGTGTGTGAAGTAAAAAATAGGGATCCATCCAATAACATGAAAATAACAGTGTAAGATCATTTTACTGTTGAAATGCATCCATTAAAAGTTTATGGTCAGGAAAATGTTTATTATTTTGTTTTGAAGGAAATTAAAACTTTCGTTCAGCAAGGATTCATTGATCAAAAGTGACAGTAATGACGTTTGAAAATGTTTTAAAGAAAATTCTGTCAAATAAAAAGCTGTTTAAAAAAAATCGATTCATCAAAGAATCCTGAAAAAAAAAAAATCGTATAGTTTCCACAACAATAATGAGCAGCACGAATTTTTTACACATTAAAAATAAGAACAGTTTGATGAGCAGCAAATCAGATTTCTGAAAGAACCTGTGAGACTGAAGACTGGAGTAATGATGCTGAAAATTCAGCTTTGATGACAGGAATAAATTACATTTTAAAGTCTATTTTCAACATTAATAATATTTCACAACGTTTTGATCAAATATGCAGCCTTGGTGAACTTCTGAGCGGTTGTATATGCACACCGGCGCAATGCATGTTGTGACCATATATGTACTTCCACTTCCAAATATGGTCTTCTGTCATTCGCGTGCTGCTAAAATAAGTTGTATTGGCCACAAGGATGTAAAAAAAAACAAAAAAAACATCCTACTCACAGCCACACCACACCTACTCATGGATAAATAATGATTAATATAGCCCATAATGCTTACAGATTAAAAAAATCGTTCATAAAATGCTCAAATGTTTTTGTTTTCACACAATTATTTTAAATATGTTATACTAAAAGTGTTAATGTTACATATGTACAGCAACTCATCTTGACAATGTCCTTAATCAAAAACAGAATTCAACAGAGGCATGACAACTACAAATGAGCAATGTCGTTTTTGAACAAATTCCGTGGAAATGTAACTTACTTGATCAGTAAGTGTGAATTCTGATTCTAATAAACATCGCAAGACAGTAGTATTTTTTTGTTATAAATAGACTACAAGTAGGCTACACTGAATTGAAAGTGCTGTGCACAATAACAGAGAGCATTTAAATCACAATTAAATCACACTTAAAATTAATCACACACTTAAAAATGTCTGAAAATCACTGCATTAGATAAATTGTCTGTGTCTGCTCAAATGAATCAGGATCTATCCTCAGAAATATCTTCATTGACATTAAGACATAGTGTGTCCACCGTATATTGAAGCTGCATGCTGAGAGGTTTAAAGCCAGAATTCAGATTGCATGTTCATTTATGTTCCTCATTTATTATGACTTTATTCAAGGGTCTATAAAGAAGAATTCTCATGAATTAATCGACAATGTTTGAACAGCTCGTAACAAAACTTTTTTCATAACAAAAAAACAAGACCATCCCTGATTTCGCAATAGCGCCTGGCTATACAGACTTTCACTAGCACTCGCAGACTTGCAAGCTCAGACTCGCACGCTCAGTCACATGACTTCCTGGGGAAGTGATGTCACTTGCAATCGATACCTGCGATGCCTGAGAAGAACAGCTCCTAATGTCCTTCAAGAATAACTCCCATATACTGTGTGTGTGTGTGTGTGTGTATATATATATACATATATATATATATATATATATATATATATATATATCTGTCAATATATGTTTTACGTTAATCTATACACATTTTAATCTATTTACAATTGAAATAGACAATTATACACAGCACACTCTTTGTATTAGGCCTAACATTAACTATATAGTCTAACTAGCCAACCATGAAACCACTCACTGTCTTGAATACATAAACTAAACTGTTTGAGTGGTATATAAACTCGTATAGGCCTATACTGTCTTACCACGGCTTACACATTGAAACCACATAGTTTACCGTCCCTGTTTTATTTTTTTGTGAAAACTAGTATTGTGAAATATATTGTAAAAAACAGCATGTAATAAAAAAAAAGTAATAAAAAAAAAAGAAGCAGTTGTTTTAGGTGCATTACACTTTTTTACTGCCATTTTAGCTGACTAACAGAGGCACACACACATTCATATTTTTCCTTCAAATAAACATTAGAAGGTACTGCTCTGAAACTATTTGTGCTCAGAAAACCACTTTAATTTGATGATGGCAAAATATTAGCATGCACAGGATAAGATTTGTCAAAGTGTACATAAGATTTTAAGTGTAAATTAAATTAGCATGCGCAAGAGAAGCTTTGTAAAGGGGAAATCTCGTTAACTTGTTGCCCCATGTATACAAGTTATTTAGACATTTGCACTTACAGATTCATTGGTCTTGCTCGCTCATTCGGTTTTGCAGTTCTCTAAATCGCTGTTCACAGGCTTGCAATGCTTTTGTCCATATTTGGGAGGAAAAAAACGAACCTGCCAAAAGTGTAAGCGTGGAGAAATGGAAGTCACAAGAATACAGATCATTTTAATTTTGTGTTAGCTTGAAGCTGCAGTTTCACAGTAAATCACACTTAGGAACAACAGTAAATGTTGCAAATCCTTTTTCTTACGCTTTAAACGTAATTTATTGTGCTTGTTTATTACAGTTGTATCTCCCTGTTCTCTATGTGATATTTCACAGAATCACTTGATGGAAGATTTGAAGATAGCAAGTGGCGTGTGGATCAGTCAAGTAGGCCTATACGCTACACAGTAATACAAATTGTTAATAGATGTAACAAAATTGCATGTTGCATAAGTCATTATGACTTTAGGACACAGAATACAAAATGAAAGACAATCATTTTAGCACTGGTCTGTGTTTATTTCCTATGAAACAGTTGATATCAAGAGGATTCGACGGCTCATATATACAATACAGAGAAGATTTGAATCTCAAAAATGGCTTGTCAGAAGTAAAAGTGTGTTTGAGAGTCTCTGGTAACATGTTTGTACCTGAAGAATTAACATCTGCCAGAAACTGTTTCCACTTAACCTCTGTTTCTGAAGCTTCATATTCATTGTCATCTCAGCCTGTATAAATAAATCTTCTCTTGATAGAGTAAGACAAGAAAGATATTTTTAAATATGTATGTATGTGTGTGTGTGTGTGTGTGTGTGTATAAATGTACTTTTACAACAGAAAAAAAACAATACAAGATTTTTAACAGCAGAAAAATATTTACTTCGGTGCAGTCAGTTTTTAGCAGATGGGTTATAATAATGAAGACAACATAAATACTACTAAAAATAGCATCATAACATCATGATTATTTGCATCAGTAAAACTGAATGAAGGCTTGAATTTCTTGTACACAAAAAAAAAGTCTTTCCTTTTACTCAGTTACTCAAATCTCACATCTTCCTTTACACAACAAAACCCAAAGTTCACACTATCCATTCAAATGTTTGGGATCAGGAAGACTTTTTTAAAGAAATAAAATAGAATAATTAAATTGATCAAAAAGGACAGTGAAGACATTTATAATGTTACAAAAGATTTTTTTTATAAAAAAAAAAAATGCTGTTTTTTTTTCAACATTCTATTTATCAAAGAATCCTGAAGAAAAAAAAATTATCAACAGTGATAATATTAAGAAAAATTCTTGAACAGCAAATCAGCATATTTCTGGATTTCAGACTGGAGTACCTCAAGATACTCAAAGTGAAGATAAATTACATTTTAACAGATATATTACAATAGAAAACAGTTATTATAAATTATAATATTATTTTACAATATTACAGTTTTACTGTATTTTTGGTCAAATAAATGCAGCCTTGGTGAGCAGATGAGGCTTCTTTCAAAAACATTAAAATCTTCCCAACCCCAAACTTTTGAATGGTTCGCTGGAATGTGTTCGCTAGAATTCATTATAACAGAAAACCATGGAATGGCAAAAAATAAAATAAAATTGTTATAGGTGAAAAAATGGTTTAATTAACCATCTACATAATGTTTCAAAATATAACAATGGGATTTTAATATTGCTAAGATCTATTTTTCCGGTTATTCCGAGGGAATGGTCATTAGCGCCAGTTTGGGAAATGTTCAATATTTTTCATTTATACTGTTAGCTACATCGCTACAGTCAAGCAAAGCATCTAGTCACCTAATATTATTCAAATGTTTCTGAGATGCAGAATTGAAACGCAGACATGGGTCGCGATCACAGAGAAATCAGCGCGGCGAGTTTGAATGTCACGCTCGAAATGATGTTTTTCAGCAGATAATCAGAAAGGGACCAAGTATAGACATTTCTAAAGCCTCTTTTATATGTTCTAAAGACACTCCAGCAAACCTTTCTTTGGAAAACATTCATTTTGTAATCAAGATTAATCTTTACCTACTTCCCCAAAGGTATGAAATCATATTCACGTTCAGATTTGATGACATGGTTTCTTGGTTAATCCAGTTCAAATATGTACGGAGAATGATATTTGATTGTGTCAATTAAGTAGTCATACAATTATTTAAACTTAAAAAAATAAAGTTTTAGTACCTAAGTTTAGTCAACTTGAAATATGTATTAGTGATACATTGGATATTTGGGTTCACAAGTTAAATCTGGGACACTTAATCTAATTTTAAATTGTGACGGCAACAATCTTCAGATGTA
Organism: Phoxinus phoxinus; assembly: GCF_949152265.1. Classification (NCBI taxonomy): domain Eukaryota; kingdom Metazoa; phylum Chordata; class Actinopteri; order Cypriniformes; family Leuciscidae; genus Phoxinus; species Phoxinus phoxinus. The sequence goes on from NC_136898.1 coordinate 4,714,724, forward strand.
TTTTTTCCTTAAGCATGTTGACAGCTGTAGCCGCCATTAAATGCCATTATGGTGAAAGAGAATATGTTGTTCATTGAAAACACGAGCTTATGTGTTTGAACGAGAGTATTTTCTGTCGCTCTGAACTCATTTTGGCACATTAGAGCTGGACAATATGGACACGTTGGGTTCAGGGCTGCTATGATATGACAGGAATAGTAAGATCTTGGCACAACACCATTTAATTTAGTAGTACATATGCACACATATACATCTTAAGAAAATAAGTGAACTCAAACAGAGCGTACAGAGGAAGTGACATCAGAGGCAACGGCTGAATAAGCAGAAGAGCGAGAACAGGTCCCATCGGACCAGAATGACACGTCTTGCACAGCGTTTGGTTTTCCTCAACAGTTCTCCATCTGGCTGCATTCCAGGAGTAAAAGATTCATATGAGACGGCAACAAACAAATTAGTTGTCATAATAAAATCCGTGTGAGTTCTCGAGGAAGGTTAGATGGAGGGTCAAAACGCTCCTCTCTGGCTGTGAAGCTCCTCGTCTGTACTGGATTCCTGGCTCTTGCTCACACCTGCAGATCCCAGGAAACCAGAACGAAACCATCCGTCAAAAACACACACTCATCTTTCATGTTCTGACATCATTCACTGGAGCGTGTCCAAAAATGACCAAATACTGTGGCAAATTGTAGATTTTTTCAAGATATTTGTCATATATCAGTAGCTTATTTATGATCGGAAGACAAGTACAGAACAGAGATGTACAAAAAACAATGAGTTTTCAACAAAAAAGTTCAACAACAAATAAAGCTTTGGATGCATCGATTTAGACTTTTTGCCTGATACTGATTATTACATTATGATATTATTCATAGCCAATGTTTCCCAATCTAAAAGGTCGGTTTATAACTGATAATTGTTTAGGACTTTTCTAACCTGACAAAGGGAGTATTGGTGACCACAAAAACATATTTCATACCCCGAAATCAAAATTAATGTAATTTTATATTAAAAATATTTACCTTTTATTTTATTTTATAATTATTTATAATAAAATATATATTTTGCAGAAAAATTAAGAACATGAGGCATATTTTAGGGCCATTTAGTTTTTTATTTATTTTTCACATTATTTTTGTGACAATTTAGCCCATTATTAACTATTCTCATTAGATTCTTATTCATGTAATAAAGTAATTCTTCATTACTTGCTTTTAAGTGAAAACAAAAATATATTCATATATTTTATAGCTGGCACAACAAATACTAATATGTATATAATGTTTTTATTATAGTAATGAGAATGGCAAGATAATGTGCAGGGCTGTAAACGATTAATCGCGATTAATCGATTCCAAAATAAAAGTTTGTGTATTGTGTATAATTATTTTGTATATATAAATACACACACATGCATGTATATATTTAAGATATATACATGCATGTATTATATATTTATATTTAAAAATGTGTTATTTATTTATAAAATAGTTATATTTAAATATAATATAAATGATATAAAAATATATATGCATTATATGAATGCAAATATTTCTCAAATATATACATGCATGTGTGTGTATTTATATATACAAAATAATTATACACAATACACACACATATTATGTAAACACTAACTTTTATTTTGGATTCGATTAATCGCGATTAATCGTTTAGACTAATATAATTTCTTATTTATTTAATTTGATTTAGGAGTGAAATATGGACAACACATATTCCTTTACAGGTTTTGTAAGATTCACCCATTCCATTTGAATTGTAAATAGGTAAGTATGTAAGACAGTAAATACATAAATACTGTTAATATAGGCTTTTAATATATGCCGACCATATTAAAAGGGAATTGTACGAAGCATCTTTGGCCAAAGTTTATTTAATAATTGGCTCAAAAACAGCGGTAATTAGTTGCCAGTTTGCTAGAGTAAAGGGAACTTCATAAGAAGACTTACCTGGACATTTATATCCTGTCAGAGTTTAATGTGGAGGTGCCAACAGACAGCATTAATATAGAAGAGGGTTACTTAGGGGAAAAAAGACTGACTTGAGCTCATATCAGTGATGCGTTCAAATGTAACCGCTATCCGTATCATTTGACATGCACTGATGTATCATACCAACCACCTGGTGGCGCTCTGTGACGCCTCGAGTGCTGATGGGATACACGCTTCAAACTTAACGTATCATGCTTGCATTTACCTCATGCAAAGTACACTAACAGTAGTTGTCAATAGCGTCAAAGAATGAATAGTGGAGCTGAAAGTCTAATGGAGACAAAAAGAAAGAGAAAATGAAGGGAAGGAGAGAAAAAGACAGAGAAAGAGAACACAGTCTTAGTTCAGCAGAAGAGAGGGATGGAGACTGAAGCCTCTCGTTTAACACAGTTTTATAGACATTCCCGGTTGACTTGTTCTTGCATGTTTAGACGCCACAACATTCCAACGCTAGCCAATTACACCGCAAAATACACACACACAATGTCCTGGTGTGTTTCATGCACGTGTGCTGCATGTGTGTGTTCATGCCACGCACCTTGAGTAGTGTTTTTCTCGTTCAGGAGTTTGGTTTGACTGTTGGGCAGGATCTTGATTTCTGGGGGGTCGGGGCTCTGGGCGACCCGGGACGCCATCAAGGCGTTGAGGTACTGCAGACGGGTCACCTGTGGGACACGGGGCGGTTTAAACAGCAGGAAAACTAAACGCATCCTTTTCTGAAGGTCACACAAGTACTTTATACCCATGTGCGACGTAAAAGTCAAATAATTTTTCTAAAAATGTTTCTAAAAAAGTAGAGACTTTACTTCACAACGTTACAAACTTTGATTTGAAGCAACAAATGTCTGAGAAAACAATACAACACTGTGCACGTCAAATCTTTCATGAGGGAAATGATGAACTACAATTACATGCATCAAATAAAAAACAAAAACAGTACAATATAAAACTGTTGACTTATATTCCAAGGTTATAGGTATAAAAATAATATTCCATGTGTATTGCAAATAAATATTCAAATAGTTACGCAAATATATGAATTATCTGAGGTTGTAAGTGAGAATTATGTAATTTGCACGCATACATAATCTCTTAACCACATCAGAGCTAATGATTGGTCTGTCTCGAAAAACTTTTATCTATAAAAAATGTTTTTGAAAATAATTGTATTAACAATTTTTTTTAAATGTTAAAATATCAACAACAATAGTAATGAAATTACCAACATTTGAGCATTTAAATATATTTACAAATATTTTTAAATGTTAAAATCATAATAACAAAAATAACTCTTTAATATAATATATAATCTTATATTAATATTATATTAAATATTAAATTTGAAATGTTAAAATAACAACATCAACAACAATAGTAATTACATCATTAATGTTTGAGTATTTCATAATATATATATATTTTTTTATATTTTACCAGAAAATAAAAAAAGAATTCTATACTGAGAAAAATAGAAAAACACATTGGCTAAAATTGAAGTGTGACATCATCAGCTGAAAAGATCGAGCAAGATTTTTTTTTAAATTAAAATTAAGGATTTTTTTTTTAAATGCATTGAGGAATCATGCACAATTAGACTTGGAACATGTATTATGAAAACAAATAGGGTTAATTTTGATTCATAATCAATGCTCAGTGATCAAATATGTACTAATGCATACTTATTGCGAAAAAAAACAAGCACAAAAGAAGTAAAAGTAAAGTTGAGCGCTCACCTTGATGAACTGCAGGTCTGTGAGGGCTCGTACTGTGTAGTCGGGACAGTAGCTGGACGGGCTGGTGGCTTCTCCCAGCTCAAAGGGGTCTCTGGGGGACTGATGCTGTGTGGACACCGGAGACTGGTGGACTGAGCACACGACAGCCGTAATATTACGGTCAATAAACCACAACATGCACTGCTGACATTCATGCTAGCGCAATAAAACTGTGCGCCTAATCAGGCGTTACGCAATAAAACAACAAGTGATAAATCTTATCACTTAATCAGATGTTTATCTGGGTTTTGTGTGTTAACCAGCCGCTACCAGTGTTGCCAGATTGGGACGGTGATTTCCAGCCCAAAAGCTCACCAAACCCCGCCCACTCCAAGAATTAATTTTTACTACCAAAATAATGTGATATAATTTTAGGGCCATGTCATTCAAGGTTGATAAGCACAATTTGTATCTCCTTAAAACAAAATAACGATGATAAAATAAAATAAAAAATCAATCAATTTCCCAGGAAAACGGATCAAAACAGGGCAATAATTAAAGAGAATTAGCAAATATGACTTTAAATGTCCAGCTGGACACTGTCAAAACGGCAATCAAGAAATGAACCGATGACTTTAGCCCTCGGAAGTACACATTGCAGAACATAACGCAGAATTTAGCAGTCAAAACTGATTCATCGTTGATTCAAACCTTTCTCAGCAGCTGTCAGGGACAAGTAGAGTGCAGTCTGGACGGTGTAAGAGTTGCAGATGTCTGGTCAGGCTAGTGTGCACATGACCATGGAAAGGAGTCGTCCCATATTCAATTTCAATTCAAGTCATTCAACTGTGCTCTCCTCATCAGTTATTCACCATCGAGTCATCAACATGTGTACGTTTTTAGAGTTGCTCACTATCTCACTCTTTACTGTAGATGCAACTTACTGTATGTCACTTTGCCATTAGCGATCACTTGAATATACAGCTACAAGTTATCGCGGTAAATCGCGTCTTCCTGCTGATCGCTCGTTGATTGGCTAAAAGTGCGTGCTCGTCGGTGACGTCAACACCAACGCCAGCTGACTCTGCGCTGCATGGACGTGTGTGTTGTAATGTCATGATGACTGATTTTATGGACTACTACATGCACACTTTAGTTTAGTTTTTTAACCAATTAGACTTTAAAATGTAGATGTTTGAAAACCCCCCCAAACCAGCCCAAATTTTGTCCACCCGCCCAAAAACTTTTTTTACCCGCACAATCAAATTCAAAACCGCCCAATCTGGCAACACTGGTCGCTACTGCTAGAACTGATCTATGTAACCGCTTTACATTTTTGCTGTTTTGTTGGTAGCACCGCCCACAGTAAAATCTCATTGGTTTAAAATTCCAATCCACTGAACTGTACATTAACCAATGAATATGTGACCCTGGACCACAAAACCAGTCACATGGGTCAATTTTTTAAAATTGAGATTTATACATAATCTGAAAACTGAATAAATAAGCTTTCCATTGATGTATGGTTTGTTAGGACAATATTTGGCCGATATACAACTATTGAAAATCTAGAATCTGAAGGTGCAAAGTAATCTAAACATTGAGAAAATCTCCTTTTAATTTCTACATTTATGTTTGCGATTGTGCTGCATTCACTCACAAAAATACATGTTTCATATATTTACGGTTGGAAATTTACAAAATATCTTCATGGGACATGATCTTTACTTAATATCCTAATGAGTTTTGGCATAAAAGAAAATCGATAATTTTGACCCATACAATGTATTGTTGGCTATTGCCACAGATATACCCGTGCGACTTGTGACTGGTTTTGTGATCCAGGGTCACATATGTTCTAATTGGATGCAAACTTGCCACTTCGCGCAGCATGTTACTCTCAGCGAGGACAGACAAACGTTGAAAGTTTGTGGCGTGACTGGTTAGGTGAAACATCAACATTTAAACAATAGTCCCATAAAGCTGTTCTGCTTTCAAAACACAAAAGGCTTGCAGAATCAGCCGTTTTTTGTTTTGTTGGCCTACAGCTTAAAGAATGTCTTTGACTATCATGAATTTTGAAGCCAGCATTCACGAGTCAGCGTTCTTTGTTTTTGTTAAGCACATTATAAACAGATGATTGATTAGAATGATGGATTTAGAGATAATCTGGGATTATCATCAAATCCCGTACCTGAGGAGGGAGCTGTGAGCGCTGAGACGCCGTAGTAAGTGAACGCGCCGTTTTCAAACTTTAATCCCTCTTTCCCGATCTCCACCTCCACACGGCCCTACACACACACACACACATGCACACAAATATATATCACCCTGGATAATTGTGCGATTTTGAATTGAGCGAATTGACTCCGAATGCAGTTAGGTTTTTCAATGAAGTTGTGTCATTTTTTGTATTGATTGTTGTTGTTTATTTGTCTATCTGTGGTGTCTATAATGTGCAATGGTGGTTGCACCAAAATCTCATAAAAAATACTAACTTTTATCTTATAATTAAAAAATATTAATTTCAATTAATATAAATAAGCTATTTAATATTTTGTTATAAAAATTATGATATATTATTTACATTTACATGACCTATTTTTTTTTTATTTTAGGCTAAAATATGGCCAGACAAATGTGTTGTGTATATATTTTTAGAACTATTTTAAATGATCAAATATTGAAATATATTTCAAATGTTGTTTTAAATAATAATATTTTAATAATAAAAAAAATACTACAACTACAACTAATATCATATTTATATACTGTATATTTATTTACATTATTATTTACACCGGTGCTTATAAAGTGCCTTACATACACTATGATCAAGAATGTGAATTTATGATAAGAAATTGAGCTTAAAAAAAGTTTAAACACCATTAACACATTCTGACAGGTTAATACTAATACATAACTTAAATATTTATTTACTTGTAAAATATTTTAAATATAACTATAATTTTCAAAACAACAATAATAACAACAGAAATTATTATCAATGTTTAACACTGACGAAGGCAGACAGCCGAAGTTTTTATCTCCAGCTTAAACCTAATAATAATATTTTTAGAGTGCAGACATTTTTGCATTTTCATCTCCTGATATATACCGGTAGGTCTTAGCAAAATCTAATTTTAAATGTTAATGTTTTGATAATAAAAAATACTACTACTACTACTACTAATATCATATTTAGATATAGTATTTATGAACATTAACATGGAACAGAGGCACATTCAGATGTGTGGTGTGTGTAGTTGTCGTACCTGCAGCAGCAGAATGAAGTAATCCACCGGGTGGTTCCGCGTGTACAGGTAGTGGTCGGGACTGAGCCGGTTCCCGGGGTCAAACTTCACTTCTTGGTTGACGCTGGGGTGCCGCAGCAGATGAAATAAGACTCTCTCGGACACGCGCTGTGGGCTGAAGTGTTCCACCTCTGAAACAGACAGAGAGGTGCAGTGTTTACTGGCGGATGTATTCACCTCCATTAACCGGCACATAACCATAGACAGCATATAACTGGACACAGCGACCCCATAGGTTTCAACGGAGAAAAGTGAAGTCAATTAGAAGCATCACTTCCTGATGGCTGAGCGTAGTGCGCAGGCTCAAAATGAGCTTGACGACGTAGATGTGACGTGAGTCCGTCTGACAGCTGAAGTCTTCTAGTAGCTGTGCCAAGAGAAATCTGAATCATTCCCTTCCGAATCTCGCAGAGACGGAGAGCGTGAGCATTAGCTGTCCATGAGCTAGCAGCATGAGCAACTTTATGAATCTCTATGGGCTTCTCCCTTGACTTTATGCCTCCACGTCCCCCCGATTGCCTGCGAGCTTCTCCGCCGGTCTATACGGTAATTTCTCGACTTGTGCGACAGAGTCGCGTGGGTTATGACGCAATCGTTAGCCTATTTTTACATAAACTGCTTCTACGGTGCCATAACGTAAGATACAAGGTCATGGAGCCTTTTATACATTGTCGTGCTTCTTTAGAAATAAATAATGGACAAATGGAGTCTTTAAACACCTCAGATGTAAAGTTATTCGCTGTCAAAGTCACGCTTCAGTTTCCGGCTGATGGATTACCATAACATAAGCACAAATCGACCCGCCATTGATCCGAGAGACTAGCCTGGCTCCGCCCTCCTACGTACTTCCACTCAATTTTCATTTTCCGTCAGTACTACGTCTGGGATTGTGGTGTATCCTTGGGTTTTCTCCGATCAATTTTTTACCGGTCCAACCAGCGAACAGAGGGAGTGGCTGAGAACGATGACGTTGAGGTCGTGCGCTAGTTTGAGTGGACGTACGTCACGAGACTCACGACCAAACGTTAGCGATTGGTTATGGCAGATCCAGAGTGGCTCCGGGCAGATCCAATAGTTTTAAACTTCAACAGAGGACCCGCCTTCGAGGAAGTTAACGCTTGTCAATGGAGAGTGGCCAGACTCTCTGTACAAATGAAATGTACGAAAGTCTGGTAGGACCAGGCTACCGAGAGACTGGGAATCTCCTTTAAAAGTTGAGCACCTTAAGAAGGAAGTGCTAAAGAAGAAAGTGCTCAACTTTTAAAGGACATTCCCAGTCTCTCAGATCAATGGCGGGACGATTTGTGCTTGTTCAGGCTAACAAATATACCGTTTGGTGCCGGTAAGATTTGTTTATGTTTTTGAAAGGCTGCATCAAATACAGAAAATTACAATTTAGTTTTCTATTTGAATATATTTTAACGTGGAATTTATTCCTGTGATCAAAGCTGAATTTTCAGCATCATTACTCCAGTCTTCAGTGTCACATGATCCTTCAGAAATCATTCTAATGTGTATTTGCTGCTCATGAAACATTTATGATTACTATCCCCGAAAAAACCCCCCATCTTTTTGATCCCAAACTTTTGAACAGTAGTGTATATTGTATATAAACATAACAGTAGATAAAGAGAGTGATTTATAAAAGCCCTAACATTGGACGACCCACGCTTGAAGATCTAACCACACATCAGTAGAATTATATAAATATATTACATAAGTTGCTTTGACAGTGTTAAAGGAATAGTGTCATCATTTACTCAGCCTCAAGTTGTTCCAAACCCGTATGAGTTTCTTTCTTCTGTTGAAAACAAAACAAGATATTTTGAAGAATGTCGGTAACCAAACAGTTGTTGGACCCCATTGACTCCATAGTATTTTTTCTCTCTCTCATACTATGAAAATCAATGGGCCCAACAACTGTTTGGTTACGACATTCTTCAAAATATCTTCTTTTGTGTTCAACAGAAGAAAGAAACTCATACGGGTTTACTCATACTTGAGGCGGAGTAAATGATGACAGAATTTCCATTTTTGGGTGAAATATCCCTTTAATTAACGATCGTGTGATTTTATTTTTTTGAGATTATGATTATTATTAAAGCATTTTTTAGAATGGCTACCTTTTATCTGTTATACGCTTTATAAAATAATTTGTTATTTTACATTTTACCCTTAAGAAAAATAAGCCATTTGAGGCTGAGTACTAATAATGCATTTTTTATTTATGATGATTTAATCATTTTTATACTAATGATTTTGCCATCCAAAAGCACTGAAGCCCTTCTGACCAATGCATTTCCATGATTTTTTTGTTGTTCATGAATACTGGATAAGGATTATAAAAGTAATTTTACACACATCACACAAAGAGCAATTTCTAGTTATTTTATAGCGGAGAAATAAGAACTAGAATTTTTTTTAATTCCCTGATTTTCCCAAGGCCCGTGGGAACCCTGATTAATGATAATAAACATGTTCTTCATATTGAAGCAGACAGACCTCGGGATAGGAAGCGGTGGGTGGCCAGCAACAGTTGAGGAGAGGTGCGGATCTTCGGTTCGCCCTCTGGAGGTTTAAAGATGGAGAACTCGTCATGAACGCCGCGCGGCTCCAGGGGGATCTCCAGCGGGGCCATCGGACGCTTCACCTTCATGTCCACTGTGTGGAATAAGACAAAACAACATTTTAAAGGGGTGGTTGAGTATGATTTCACTTTTCTAACTTTAGTTAGTGTGTAATGTTGCTGTTTGAGCATAAACAACATCTGCAAAGTTACAACGCTCAAAGTTCAAAGCAAAGGGAGATATTTGCTTTTAAAGAAAAGGATTACAACAAACGGCTGGTAGGAACTACACGACATTCCTCCCGGGTTAGTGACATCACCAACGCTAACATGTACATAAGCCCCGCCCCCGGGAACACACAGTCCATGTTGAGAAGAGGAAGAGTTGGTGTATAAGAGTACATTTGTGAGTCAGCTCAAACTTTAGCATCCATCTTTTCACATGCAATAGAAAGTCACTCTGTGTGCATCTCACAACAGTTCCTATACGAGCGATTTATAGATTATCATGACAGAATATGCTAATTGAAGATCGTTAACTCCACATCAGCAACATAAATTCATCAACTAACCATTCAGAGACGTCCGGTTGCTTTCTACATGTTGACACTTCTTCTTGAGTCTCTCCATCTTTGTCTGACTCCGTTTTAACATTAAAGACAGAACAGTTTCTGTCATTTTAGTGTGTGTGCGTGAGGTAATCGCAGCTGCTAACACACACCAGCTCTTGAAACCCCGCCCTCTGCAGCAGCTCATTTGCATTTAAAGGGCCAGGAACAAAACGGTGCGTTTTTGCAAACCCTCAAAAAGTGACAACTTTAACATGCTATATAAAAATACATGGGGGTATTTTGTGCTTAAACTTCACACTCTGGGGACATCAGAGGTTTATTTTACATCTTGTAAAAAGGGCATTTTACCACCCCTTTAATTCAGATCAAATGATGCAACAGGTATCAACTCAAAAACACAGCATTGCCGCTACTCACTGTAACCATCAGACTCGTCCAGGATCTCAGATTTGATGATCTCCTCAATAACGTCCTCCAGCGTGACCAGCCCCAGAACCTCGTAGAACGGATCTCCTTCGCCCTCATTATTCACCTTCTGAACGATGGCCAGGTGCGAGTTTCCTGTGAGGACAGACAGAGAACATTTGCTTTAGAGGAAGCCGCTTCGCAGTGACTTAAGTTTCTAAAATTGCATTGTTTTGATGATACAGGGCTTGAATTTCAGCGTAATTTTACTAATTCAGGTCTTAAAGTGACAGCAGCCTAATATTCCTGCTGCCAAATTATAAGGTAATATTAAAAATATCTATATGGCAGTTTTTCTTCATGGTATCAGTCAAAATTGTAGCCAGTGAAAAGACTGAGTGACTAGTAACTTTGGAAAACCACTAGCCATAGTGGTTAATGTTAAGTATACAACAAATATTAATTGTCAAAAAATATTTGGAAAAGAAAAATGCAGTGATCTGAATCAAGTATTCAAGAAAGATGTGTAATAAACACTGATATTATAAACACTGTTTTATATGTATTATGACATAAAAATATGAAAAAAAGTAAAAAAAGAATAAGATATATATAAAAAAAAAGAATAAAAAGTTTTGTGAAAATAAAAGCCTTAATATTTATATGCAATCAATATTGGCCTAATCATGGCAACAAAAATATTTGCAGATAATTGTTAAAAAATTGGTTGCATACCGATACACCTAGTTTTAAGGCATCTGAATATGATTATGAAGTTATTAAGACACTACTAACCCATTATGACAGATTAATAACTATATTAAAAACATACACATTTTAATATATTATTTAATATATTATTATACACTGCCCGGACAAAAATAAGTTGCTGTTTGGATTTAAATAGGCAAATCATTATTAGGATCAAAATAGGATAATTATTTCAGTGATTATTATGTTTCTAGCATGTAATATGTTTGGCAACAGTTCTTCAAAGCCTCATTGATGGAGTGTGTAGCTTTTCATTTCTTAAACAACCATGTAGGAAAAATGTATGCACATCTTGATGGTAATAACATCACAACATTTATTTCCATCAAGAGGTGCATACATTTTTGGTCAAGATCTTGTATTGTCACTGCAAGAGTCCAGCACTGTGTAAAGTCTCCTCCAGCACATCCCAAAGACTCTCAATGCATTTAAGATCTGGACTCGGAGGAGACGATTCATGTGTGAAAATGATTCTTCATGATCCTCACAACCATTCTTTCACAATCTGAGTCTGATGAATCTTGACATTGTCATCCTGGAATATGGCCATGATGTGTCTCATACATGGCTGTTTAAGAAATTAAAAGCTACACACTCCATCAATGAGCGTTAGAAGAACTGTTGCCAAACATATAACATGCTAGAAACATAATAATCACTGAAATAATAATGATCCAATCATTGACTCTTAAGCATTTGCCCATTTAGATACAAACAGCGACTTTTTTTTTATGCAGGTGTATTATAAGTATTAATATAAATAAATAATAAATAAAAATGTTTGATGAAAATAAACCCCCAAATATGATATGCATTCAATATGGGCCTAAGTTAAATAATGGTTGAGCACCGATACATGTGGTCTGAAGGCATCTGCTTAGGATTTGACATGCCTTTTTTGAATTCTTCCAGCATTGCATCCAGCTTGGTGTCATTAAAAACATAATGCAGAGGATGGTTGTAGAACTTTGTGATGGTGGTCATGGGAGTGCGGTCCTCTGGATCAACCAACGCCAAGTCTTTCACGTACAGGATCTCGATGATATTGGACCTCTCCTCTTCGTACACAGGGACGCGAGTGTATCCGCTCTGCATGATCTCAGACATGGTGCTGAAGTCCAGGACGGCCGTGGAAGGCAGCATGAAGCAATCTTTCAGAGGGGTCAAGATATCCTCCACGGTTTTGGTCCTGAGAGCGCCCTTGCTGAACTCCACCTTGACAAACTCATTATACGGATCGTTCACACTAGTCCGAATCATTTCCATGGTTTTCTCGCGGATGCCGCAGGTGCTCACGTCCCGGTGGAGGATCAAGTCCAGCAGGAGTCCGAGAGGACAGGAAAGTGGACACGTCAGAATGAGGCAGATCTGGGCCAGCCATATCAAACCCGGTGCCATCTGGAACCCATAGCCCGAACATACAATATGAGGAACCACCTCAGCCAGGAGGAATATGAGGAAGCCGCTAGTGAACACAGCGGGGAGGATGGACCCATAGAGGCGGTACAACAAAACACCGAGCACAGAGTGACCCAATGCACAAATGAACAGGAGCGAGCACACCAAAACGTTTCCTCTCCTCCGGATGGGCTTGAGGCGCTTGGCCGCCCGCTTCTCATCCTCTGAACCACAGCTGTGCAGAACATACAGCTCCAGTGGGTCCAGCCACAGCAAACTCAGATTCAAGCATCTGACCACACAGCAAATCAAAACCAGAAGTACAATCACCAAAACCGAACCCCATAACGGAATGAAATCAGATGGTACACCCGGGTCTTCAATGAGAAACTTGTCCGACCCGAATGACCCCCAGGTCTGGCCCTTTAAGACGCAGATGTGATGGAAAACAGGCTTTGCATCTTTATTCTTCGTCTCGGATGTTGCAAGCTCGGCATGGACTTCTATAAGCCTGCTGTTTTCCTCATGTCCCTTAACCAAGCCGAGCACCTGGAACGCAGAGGAACCGCGACTATTCTCCAACGCGCACGGGTCATCCGAACCGTCTCCAGGCGCGGCGAACGCGACCCACGGCCAGGTCTCATTGGACAGGTAGGACCCAAACAACCTGAGCGTGAAATTGGTCCCGTGTGGAGCTACGATGACCCCTTTGCGCAGGTACACCAGCTCGCTGGCGTCCTCCAGGCGCAGCCCGAAAACCTGCACTTCTTGAAGGCTGCAGGCTCCGAACCCGCACAGGAACGATATGATCAACGGGAGACGCAGCTCCGCCAAGCTGACCACCATATTGGAACAGGACAGCCTGGCTTTATGAATCATGTGACGCTGCTGATGTTGTTGCTGCTACCCTCCTACTTTTTCACTTGTTTTCATATAAAACGGTGAGGGAAACTGGCTAGGTCCGGCCGCCATGTTGGCTCGGGGATTCTTAAGAAACAGGCACAGACGTGGCTCCGAACGCTGGAGCCACAATGAACACAGTTTCTTTTTCGAACGGACGCTACGTCGTGTCAATGATGGACCAATGACAGAACGGCAAGTTCGCGCTTGACCAATCGGGGAACGGGCTGGCATGGTAAACCACGCCTACCACGGCACTGAGAAGCGTCAGCCTGTGAGATTAGCATCTTCTCAAGGCTCTTTGAAAAAATAAATAAACGCCTTTATCTGGCTGTGCAGTCGAAAACAGAGAGGGTTTATTTAAACATTCACAGGTTTTAAACCTAAAAGGTTCTAGCAAAGAAAGAGTTTATAATTTAAAAACTGACTGCAATGTTTTACAGTTAGCTAAATGTTTTTGCCAGTGGAATAAATGCACTGCACACAGACTGAGCAAAAGAGGTGTTTATTAGATAAATATCTCTTCGATATACATAATCAGAATTCAAACAGAAATACAAAATACTATATACACATTGCTTAAAATACGATTGTGTTCTTGGGAGGTACAGTACATTTGCGTTTTGCATTTCCCTTTAAAGAGGAGCAACTTGAGGATAGGAAAAAGAGTGGGGAAAATCATTAAGTTTGTTTTTAAAAAATAAATATGAAAAAAACTCATACCTCATTATTTCACTTGTGTAATGGAAGACAAGATTGTTCTCGCACTTTAGTGAACCCAAAACAAAGTGTGCTTAGTATGCTATACAACACCCTGAACTGTTTGAAAGGCCAATATAGGTCATGACCCCGAAAAGTAAATAAATGCAGAGTTGAAAATGCAACCATGCATCCTGAAAACTCACATTTGTAATCTTTAACCTTCACCGTGGTCTAATGATCAAACAAGGGGAACCTGCACAGCATCTCTACCGTACAGTTCCTCGGCAGAAACTACGGTGAACTTTAAAAGCAGATTATGGAGCTGGGATGGAAATCCCAGCAGCACGCTCAAAGGAATTTCATTAGTTTCAAGCAGCAACTGCATCCCCACCCCCCACAAAACAGAGTCCCTGTGCAATAAGAGAGGAACATGGGAATTAAACAGACAAATCAAAGTGCAAAAGGCTTTGGCCAATGTGTTCACTCACAAATTTAATTCCATGTGTTGCAACTTTGGTTATGATACAACATCTTACGGCGAAGTACAAAGCTTGCAATGCCCATGTTTTGGTTTCAGTTGAAGTATATACTAGTCAAAAATCATATACAAGAATGTCAGTTGAGGTAAAATTTGTGCTGTCAAATCGATTAATCGTGATTAATCACATCTAACATAAAAGTTTTAGTTTATTGAATGTTATAAGTTATATGTGTATATATGTATGTATGTGTGTGTGTGTGTACAGTATCGGTCAAGTTTGGAAACCTACATAAACAAAAACTTTTATGTTAGATGCGATTAATCGCAATTAATCGATTTGACAGCACTAAAATGCAACTTATTTCTTCTCTCAAGTGTGCAATTGTACATTAAACATTGTAAAAAAGAAATAACTATTTATTGCTTTAGATTTAAATCTCTTGTAAAGGCAACAAAACATTTATAAATAATATTATTATATTAATAATCATCATAAACAAAGTCAATTTCATACTCTTCAATGAGTAAAACAATTATAACAACAATCCAATGCTATTCTTCAGAGCAATTCGTTCTAATACTTTTTACTCAGTAACTCACTGGGATATTCATACAATTTATGAAATAAAAGAACACTTTAACGCTGAAACCTTTATGCATGCACTGCATAGCGTACTTACAGCATGCCATGAATACACCAGAATAAGGTTTTTAAATAGTTTCTAATGTCAGCTCAGCATGAGAGGAACACAATGGAAAAATCACTGTGTGATCTCTGAAACGTGATCTCAGGACAGAACTGGCTTTATGGTCACTGCAAGAAGATCTGGAAAATCTTAAAGGGATAGTTCACTTTAAAATTAAAATTCTGTCATCATTTACTCACCCTCAAGTTGTTTCAAACCTGTATTAATTTATTTCTTCTGCTGAACACAAAGAAAGATATTTTGAAGAATGTCAGTAACCAAACAGTAGTCTGTACCCATTGACTTCCATAGTATTTTTTTTTTCCTACTATGGAAGTCAATGGGACCAGTTAACTGTTTGGTTACTGACATTCTTCAAAATATCTTCCTTTGTGTTCAGCAGAAGAAATAAATTAATACAGGTTTGAAACAACTTGAGGGTGAGTAAATGATGACAGATTTTTAATTTTAAAGTGAACTAACCCTTAATATAGTGCAAGGAAAGAGGCTTTAGCTTGTTAACTGCTCACTTTGAACTCTAGAGGTGTATAACAAACCAAACAGTACTGGTGACTTCAGGAAGAGATACTGAAGATCCAATAGTGTACAAACAAGTATGAGAATTAATGTGTGGTTTCAGTTCACAGTGAATTCTGTTTAAGCATCTCTCTATCCGAGGACAGGAATGTTGTTGGAAACAGCATTTGAGTTGTTTAATGGACATTAGCCTTTGAGATAAAGAAGTGGGTAAAGGCCCGTTCACACCAAGAACGATAACTATATTAGTTACCAGCAGACGATATCGTTCTGTTTATTATAAGCGCGCGCTGCAGTTTGTCGTCTGTCACTTTCAATGCGCGAGTTCTTTAAAGCAGGATGGATTCTGATTGGCTATCAATGTTTTTAGCGTTCGTCATCGGGGGTAAATCGTTCTGAAAGTTATTCCAACGATATTGTTTTTCAGTGCCGTTAAAGTTGTGGTGTGGACTCTAATATTTTTTTATATCTAAAATATTTTTTTTAGAACTATCTTTATACATGATCGTTATAGTTATTGTTCTTGGTGGGCCTTAAATCTCACAACATTTCAGATCATATTTCATATTTCACCCCAAAATGAAAATTAATAAAGACCATGAAGATTTTTTGCATTCTGATATTTCTTAGTATTTTCATTACTGTGAAGTGAGAAAAATAAAATATTCCTACATTATGAGTGCATTAGCTGTGACTTGAGAATGAGAATTAGGAAACCTCCAGAAAAAGTACAGTAATAAGATTTGTCAAGAAAATGTGCGTAATTGTCATGAAAATAACGCATAACATCATGCAAAAAATCTTAATGGTATATATATAGGCTTTATTTAGTCAAATAAATGTTGTTGTCGTGAAATATAACTCTTGTGAGATTCATCCAGGGGACGAATTACAATTAGGTCAAAAAAAAAAAAAAAAAAAAGATTATACAAAATATTGATGAAATATACATACATAATTTAGACAAAAAAATAAATACATTAATCTTTAAATAAACTATTGTATCAATTTGAATTTCATTATCACAGATCTGGGTTTTGCAGTGGTAAAAGCTCAATGTTTTTTTTGCTATAAATGTCAAAACGTGGGGTTCTCCAAACCACATCTGTGTCGGCAAATTTCACGTCTTCAAACTATATTTACAAAGTTTTCCTTCACGTTCGTCACGTAGAGCTACAATTTCATCCCGGCTACATCACGTAGCCACTCCTAACCCTGGCAAATATCCAAATAAACTAGAAAAGTCTCTCTGAAAGTTTAGTTGTACACAAACAGTCCAATAATAGCTTATGAGACTCAAAGTGCTCTTATGCTCATAATCTCAGAAAACTACAGCACACAAATGTATGCTGCTGGGTCAGAGACATCATAAGAAGTGCATATCGTACAAGAAAATTCGTTATATACTGATGAAATATTGTATAATGCCTATAAACGGGCATATTTGTAGCATTAACAATTTACAGAAAACATTGAGATAGTGTCTACGTGAGTACATGTCTACATGATTAGCATGCAACACAGGTCATAAGTCACCATAACTTGTCATAAAGACTTCAACGTCGGACCGAACCCGCAGCCCCTAAAATCACAGTGAGATCACGTCCAACATTGAAGACGATGCACCTTTTTTTTGGAGTTCTATAGCACACCTTTGGCCTCTCGAAATGAGAAATCAGGCCAGAGATGTAGTGTAGTTTCTAGCAGGTTTTGAGAAAGACATCGTCAAGTGTAAATGCGCTTGTGCGATCGCATCTGGAGCTCCGCAAGGGCCCCAGATTAGTGTCGTCAAATGGTGCTCTCGGTGTGCGCGTGCGTGAACATGTGCACATGATGCGCGTGAGGGTTGGGGAAGGGCGTCGGGCTGCTGTTGCCGTGGGGATGAGGGGCGGGGCTGATGTTGCCGTGGGGATGAGGGGCGGGGCTGATGTTGCCGTGGGGATGAGGGGCGGGGCTGGAGTTGGAGTTGACGTTGGTGTTCAGGTGCGACTGGTTTTGAGGGTGGCCGTGGCTCGACTGGCGTTTGGACAGGCTGTTCTTGTCGTTGAGCAGCGAGGTGGTCTCATCCGGGCCGTTCTCTCTGGGAGCCGTGGGCGCTGTGGTGTGGTTCACGCTGACGGTAGGGGTAGGGGTAGGAGGCGGGAGAGGGCCGGTATCCAGACGCGTATGGCTGCTTTCAGGGGACTGAGGAGTGCTGTCCAGCTTTGAAGCCAGGAAGCCGTTGTGGTACTGAGAACGAGTGATCTGGAAAAATAAGACAAAGTAAAAAACGGATTAAAAAGGTATCCATACTTTTATTCAGCAAGGTTGCATGACATTGATCATAACTGTCAATTAAGACATTTATAATGTTACAAAAGATTTGGTTTCAAATAATTTATGTTCTTTTGAATTTTCTTTCATCTAAGGTCCTGAAAAAATAGCAGCACAACTGTATTCAACATTCATAATAATAATAATAATTGCACAATCATTTCACTTGATCCCACTGACTCACATGGTCACGGATACAAGCATGTGTGAGATTTGACTAGTTTTCTGTGATTGGCGCAATGTGATGAACGAGAACGTTTGGTTATAATAATCGGTGAGGTCACCCACACTGCAAATCAAGCTGCAAAAGTTCACTGATAATAAAAGTTGAGATATATACGCTGCGCCCGAAATTGAATACTTCCCTACTATATAGTATACAAAAACCAGTGGGCAAAAAGTACCCGGATGACCTTTCTGAAGTGAGTATTCAATAAACACTTTACTATCCCATGAGGCCACGGGAGAGGATTTGTGATTGGAAGTGAAGCGAAGCAACTGACGCTGTAGGTCACATGATGACAACAACATGGCTGATGGATGTTCCAATATCATACATACTACACACATTCATACTATATAGAACATACTTTTTTTAACGGTAGCTAATTCAAATGTAGTCCCTACTCAGAAAGTATGCAATTTTGGACGCACCGATAGTATTTTTGTGTCGTGTTGCTGGTCAGTAAGGATAGAAACATGACAAACTCATTAGACATGCTGATGAGACCATTCAGACAGCTTCGATGATTTTGGAAAATTACCGTAGTATTTGGACTATGTAATAGTCCTAAAGGGACATGGTGAAGGAAAAGAATATGAGATGGGAGGAAAAATTACTTGTCAATGCATTTGCGTTCTCTCGAAAATGATTTGCATTACCCCGAGAAACTTTTAGTTCACTGGCCGCAGAGTTTCTAGGGTGGAACGCAATGTTTTGCAAGCGAACGGAAAAGCACTGAAATACATTTACTTCATCACCACATCCCTTTGAGGCTCTGCAATACACCGAACTGTCTGAGACTGGACAGGCTGGTCAAAATATTTGAATATAAATAAATCAAAATATTAAAATATGAATGATGTTAAAATATTTATGTGTGTTATATATATATATACACACACACACACACACACACACACACACACACACACACACACACACACACACACACACACACACACACACAGGTGAAACTCAAAAAATAAGAATATCGTGCAAAAGTTCATTTATTTCAGTAATTTAACTTAAAAGGTGAAACTAATATATTATATAGACTCATTACAAGCAAAGTGAGATATTTCAAGTGAGATAATTATATATATTTTTCATTTTATTTTTGTATAATTTTGATGATTATGGCTTACAGCTTATGACAACCATTTCACAATATTCTAATTTTGAATTTGGGGTTTTCATAAGCTGTAAGTCATAATCATAAAAAAAAATAATTCAGCATCATTACTCCAGTCTTCAGTGTCACATGATCCTTCAGAAATCATTCTAATATACTGATGTGCTTTGATATATATATATATATATATATATAAATAATCAAAGGAGATCATATTAGAATGATTTCTGAAGGATCATGTGACACTGAAGACTGGAGTAATGATGCTGAAAGATTCAGCTTTACCATCACAGGAATAAATTAGGCCTATATTTTAAAATAGGAAACAGCCATTGTAAATTTAAATCGTATTTATATATTAATAATAATATTGTAGTTTTTACCGTATTGTCCAAAAATGAATGCAGCATAAGAGGCTTTTTTTGAAAAACATTTTAAAATATTACCGATCCCAAACCTTTAATCGGTAGTGTCTGATGATAAATGTTCAACAAATATGTTTTTTCCCTTAAATGCTAATGCCAAAATCTAGAGAGCAGGGTGACTGCTTCAGTGTAGAGAAGCATATATACATTTGCCATTAGACATACAAAAACAGCTCAAATTAAAGATCTACCAAGCTCCAGAAAAGCAGCATTAATAGTTGATACAACCCATGTCTTCTGAAGTCACACACAGGAGCATGACTTCAAACTTCAGGAGCAGACTGGCTCACAAGAACATTTATGGACGTAACATACCTTCACAAACTGTACGTCAGTGATGGCCCGCACATTAAAATCAGGGACGTACTGTGCCACGGGGCTGTTATTGAGCTGACTGTTGCTGCCACCGATGGACACAGAATCCACTCGCTCCGAGCAGCTCAGAGACGCAGAGCGGTTCAAACCGCTTACGTGAGACGGCGAGCGAAACTCTGGAATGCACATGAAATCCATCAGTTCATGTCGTGGCACGTCTGCTTACACACACATACACAGACACAGACACAGATGAAACAGTTTCAATGAGAATACACACACTAATACAAATGTGGCAAGACTTAAAACAACAACAACAACAGTGAGATAATGTCATCGATGAGAGGGAAAGCACGACCACTGACAAGGAAACTCATATGACATTTGAAATGAATGGAAAGACTATTGCAAATGATTGGGTGGTCGATTCGGGCTTCTAAAAGCGTGCACTTATGTATGAGCAGCATTAGTTTGGCTATATTAGAGAAGAATAGATTGTATAATATCAGAAGTATAATATTAGTATGTGATTATAAAGAAAAGAGGATGTACATAATTTCGATGACCTATACTGTCAAAACAAAAGCATGTGTGATGAGCACTAGATGTTCTGACTGTAATATTAACACACTAGCGCCATCTAGAGGTGTTATGAACTACCTTCAGCAGTCACTGCAGTGTTTTTTACTGCGACAAATAACAGACAATACATGAATGCTGAATGATGCGGACAAAAGCACACACACTTCACTTGATCCCATTGACTCAGAAGCACATGGTTACTATTAAAAGCATGGGAGATCTTTCTCTGTGTTAACTATGGCAAGCCGTTCTGACTTTTATTCATTCGCACGATATGAATTCTTGATATCAACAATTATATTTTCACTATAGTTAAAATGCTAATTCTTGATATCAGGAATAAGATTTCAACTAGTAAAAACGTTAATTCTTGATATCTGTAATTGTATTTTCACTAGTTAAATGTCACCATAGGCTGCCATTCAAATTCAGTTGTTAATATCAATAATTGCTTTCTTAAAAGTTGAAATTCCAATTCTTACTAGTAAAAATCATTATTTTTGATATCAATAAGGTGGTTACTAGTGCAAATGTCTTTTCTTGAAATCAACAATTGAATTGCTACTAGTAAAAAATGTTTTTATATCAATAATTCGATTGTCACAATGTTAATTTCTGATATCATGAATGTGATTGCTAGTAAGAACGCCATTTTAGATATCTGAAATTACTCTGATAATTATTGATATCAGAAACACATTTTCAAATACCAGAAATAGCACAGTAGCATGTTGAAATACATTTACAGATATCAATAATTTTAACTAGTGACAATTAAGTTATTGATATCAGGAATTTATATTTTTACCATAGTAACCACGTAATTATTGATATCAAAAATTATGATTTTTACTAGTAAGAATTGTATTTTCTAATATGTGAAATTGCAATTACAAAAAAATATATAATTACAGATGTCAAGAATTATAGTTTTTACTTTAATTTTAATTTAATTTAATTTGATCAGGGACAATGCACAAAAAACATTAGTCTAAAAAAAGAAGAGATATCAAGTGCCACTGCCAGGTTATAGCAAAAAATGCTAATTTCCACCCGCAGTCCCTGGACAGGTAGATGTTATACTTACAAAAGTTAATAAAATATATACAGAATAATATATGGAAGCATTACTTCACTCAGATTATAAAAAACTCTCTCCACTTCAGGAATCTATCACTCCTGAAGAGAGTGATAACTCACTCCTGAAAAATAGTAATATCACTATACTAGTTGAAAATTAATGCTTGATACCAAGAATTCGTATTTCTGCAAGTGATTATGTCATTGTTGATATCAAGAATTAACATTTTAACTAGTGAAAATGTAATTGTTGATATCAATTCATATAAGCTATTGAATGAATAAAGAGAACATAATAACCAAAGAGAACAATTCAAATTCACGACGGAACCAATCATCACAGCGATATCAGAGAATTGATGATATCGGAAAATTGCCTTAGTATTTGACTATACATTGCACTCCAGCCAGAAGCGTCCGAGAACGTACAGGTTGGTCAAAGTATCTTAATATTTCTATTCAGAAAATAACCAACACGCTACTAGATGGACAAACACCACTTTACGTAATTAATATTCATGTCCTAAAACCACGCCTTACCGTTCTGTTCCCGAGGAGAACAGACGTAAACAATGGAAGAAAAACAAATCACCCATCACCAAATTATCTTATTAATTCGTTTTTATTATGTTTTCATTTTAGTTTTAGTTAAAGCTTTTTTTATTTGTTGTGTGTTTGTCGTTTGTATCAGTTTTTAAAATATCTATTTAGTTTTTATTATTTCTGTTTTAGTTTTAGTACTTTTACTGAATTTATTTCAATTAACATCGTTTTTAACACGTTTTAGTTAATGGCAGCAAGACTGCACTCCACTTACGTACACTTAGCATGATTGATCATGTACATTACATATAATATCACATATGTAATAAAGTATATTGTATAAAGTATATTTTATCATGACGTCATGAACCAGTCTTCAACGATCATGTCAGAAGCAGAGCACGTGTGCTTGTATATTCTGATACTAAGGCAGGACTGTATTTTCAGGGTGGTGTGAATGTGGTGTTCAAATGCATGAGGTCAGGTGTGATGGACAGGAAGTGATGTGGGCAGCGGGGTGAGTGTGTTAGTGGTTAAAAAAGAAGAGCTCTCCAAAGATTGAACTCATGAGGTCAATGCCAGAACCAACTATCCAGCAAGCTTCCATTTTACTAACAGTCATTTACATCTACGTACAGTGTGTGTTAAGGGCCGTTCACACCAAGGACGATAACTATATAGATAACGATAAAGATATAATTCTAAAAATCGTTCTCCATATTAAAGAATAACAGAGTTCACGCCACAACTATAACGATAAAGATATGAGGAACGATTTCGTTGGGATCACTTTCAGAACGATTTTTTCCAGCTGTCGAACGATAAAACACTGACAGCCAATCAGAATCCATTCTAATTTAAAGGTCTCGCGCGTTTAAAATGGCAGATGACATCGCGTGCTTAAAAAGACCGTTATCGGTCGTTGGTGTGGACGCATATATAGTTATCTTTATCGTTATCTTTATAGTTATCGTCCTTGGTGTGAACGGCCCTTAAGTCTTATGCCATGTTGAGCATATAATAAATCAATAAATCTAATTCTAAATCTAAATCTAATCTAAATAAAATCTAATAAATCAAAACTAGGGCTGTGTCTGAAATCGCATTCTCTTTTAAGAAGGTCTCTCTATAGTATGAATATGTATTACATAAATAAAGTACACATATTTTCACATTTTTATAGTGATCGTCACATCCTGTTTGTAACTTGAAAGGACTAAAAAGTAAAAGTGGTTCAAACACCATGTCAGTTCTTTTGAATGCTAATGATCATTTTGTGTGAGGAAAAATTACTTAAATAAATAAATACATTTAAACTTAATTATTCAAATTCTCTGCTGTAGCTCACGAATCTCAAGTATGCTTGCATACATTCAAACCTGCCACCTCAAGACTTGTGCAAAGTGTGAAGTCAATGTCGTCAAACGTTTTGTTTTTGTTTTGCTGCGTCCATTTTGAATGTCTTGAATAAATGCAAGCAAAAACTTGTTTTGAAAATATAGTGAATATAAATAGTGAATGTTTCATAAAAAACACTATTGAAACTATCTACTCTCAATGCAGTACTGAAATTGCTGAAAAGGCTTTTGGAACAGAGCTTTTAAATCAATAAAATAAAATAAAAATAAAAGAATTTGCTGGACACCGGTTCATAGCATGATAAAAGGTTATTTTTTACATTTTAAACTAGTTCCTGTCCCGCACCACCCCCATATGTTAGCTCCCGTTCATCTCTGAGTTAGCATCCAAACATGCAGGGGATTTTACCTGGGAAACGCGAGAACAGAGAAAACCTCTTAAGCGAAAGGCGACGCGGACGAGGCGACACCACGGCAGGAGAGAGAGGGGGGGTGACAGCTGGGGGGGTGGGGGGGCCAGAGCAGAGGAGAGACAGAGAAGCTCTTTAAACACGGCACATCATGAATTACCATCCAGTAGCGTTGTGCTGAGAAAACCAGCTAGGACATTCTGCTAAATATCTCCTTTTGGGTTTCAAGGTTTAAATAAAACACAGGCTTTGGAAGGAAGTAAATGCCAATGGATCAGTCACACGACCTTTGGTCTCTTATACAGTGTTTCTCAAAGCACATGCAGGCACACATTCAGACACATGCTAAGCACATAAATGTGACGTTTGGCACATGGATGGACTGCGGCACAGCTGGAGGTGAGGGAACAGAATCAGACAGCATCATTACACATAGTGACACTCGGCCAGCAGATGTCCCTGCGGTCAAATGTGTCCGTACCGGCAGCTGCAGTGTTATTATATAACGCCAGACTAAACTTACAATGGCAGATCATGACAAAGTGCTTGTGTCTGCGCTGGGAGACTCTAAAAAAACACACAGCGCTGGCTATTGATCTATGGCTGGGCAGCAAACATCAACAGACACATCATCTTTAGCATAAATCAACCTGATTTACTCATATTTTCAGTCGGTTTCTTGCAGTTATTGTAGCATTGCTGTATTATATGGTGCTTTTTGCATCTTTTATGAAACTTGAAAAGTTCAGTCAAGATTTATTGATATTCCATCCAAAAGATCACCGAACATCTTTAACTCGTCTCATTTTTTGTTCTGTAATTCCTTCGGGTTTGGGACAGCATAAAGCTGAGTAAATGATGTCCGTTTTCATCTTTAAAGAAATTGTTCAGCCAACAATAATAATTCTGTCATCATTTAAATCACACTAGTCTAGAACAAAGTTAGATAAGATAACAGTGTTTTTGTCCATAAATTGGAAGTCAATAGGCTCCGACATTTTTCAAAATACCTTATTTTTTTGTTGTGCAGAAGAAAAAAGGAACAACACGAGGGTGAGTAAATTATGCCAAAACTTTCATTTTTGGATGGAGTAATAACCCTGTAAGTGGGAATATATCACACTCTTCGATTAGAGAAAATAAGAGTTAAAAAAAGCAAGTAATAAATAAATACTCACCCAGGCATGGTGTATTCAGTGCCATGACGCCGTAATAAGAGAAAGGACCGGCCTCAAACTTCATATTCTCGTTTCCAGCCTCAACTTCCACTCGACCCTGAAGGACAGAAGTGGGTTTAATGGTTAAAGTGCCCCTATTATGCTTTTTCAAATATTACCTTTTATGCAATGTCTAATAAAGCGGTTTGTGAATGTAAAAGGTTTGCAAAGTTTTAAAGATCAAAGTGCACGACAAATAAAGTTATATTCTCCTAAAAGAAAGAATCGATTCTGAATTGCCGAAACGAGTCGTAAGTTATTCCAGTCTCACTTTCTGTTACAAACCTACACAACAATGAAACAGATTTGCATAATGCCAGCCTATGCTCTTCATTGGCTGCCCACACACAACGTCTTCTTTGCCCCGCCCTCAAACACTGTAGTTGTAGCTGAGACTGAAAGAGTTTGGTTCGTGTTGTTGACATGTAGAGAAGACGCTGTTTTCTGCGCTGTGAAAGCAAATTCGCTTTGCTAGACTTCCAAATGATGACGACTCATTTGTAATTCAGCTACGGTAATGTGCTTTTCGACACACGCTATAGGCTGACCAATCAGAGCAGAGTAGACCAATCACTCACAACAGACTGAGCCATCTGACCAATCAGAGCGGAGTAGACCAATCACAACAGACTGGGCCATCTGACCAATTAGAGCAGAGTAGACCAATCACTCACAACAGACTGAGCCATCTGACCAATCAGAGCGGAGTAGACCAATCACAACAGACTGGGCCATCTGACCAATCAGAGCGGAGTAGACCAATCACAACAGACTGGGCCATCTGACCAATCAGAGCAGAGTAGACCAAACACAACAGACTGAGTCATCTGACCAATCAGAGCACAGTAAACCAATCACAACAGACTGGGCCATCTGACCAATCAGAGCACAGTAAACCAATCACAACAGACTGGGCCATCTGACCAATCAGAGCACAGTAAACCAATCACAACAGACTGGGCCATCTGACCAATCAGAGCACAGTAAACAAATCACAACAGACTGAGTCATCTGACCAATCAGAGCAGAGTAGACCAATCACAGCAGACTGAGTCATCTGACCAATCAGAGCACAGTAAACCAATCACAACAGACTGGGCCATCTGACCAATCAGAGCACAGTAAACCAATCACAACAGACTGGGCCATCTGACCAATCAGAGCACAGTAAACCAATCACAACAGACTGAGCCATCTGACCAATCAGAGCACAGTAAACCAATCACAGCAGACTGAGTCATCTGACCAATCAGAGCACAGTAAACCAATCACAACAGACTGGGCCATCTGACCAATCAGAGCACAGTAAACCAATTACAACAGACTGGGCCATCTGACCAATCAGAGCACAGTAAACCAATCACAACAGACTGGGCCATCTGACCAATCAGAGCACAGTAAACCAATCACAACAGACTGGGCCATCTGACCAATCAGAGCAGAGTAGCTCTCGGAAAGGAAGGGTTTAGAATCCTTTATTAAACCATTTTCAGACTCTTTGAGAAATCAGGTGACGTGGATTGGATATCATAAGAAGAATTAAAAAATGTGTTTTACCAGTTCAGTTCAATAACTGTGCAAAGTGTATCAATTATGAAATGAGTTCAATTAAGCTATAAAGCAGCTCTGGAGAAAACAGTGATGTCATCACCCAGCTCAGTTCAGTTCTCATCCAATAGTGTCAGTGTCAGTCAAATCAATCAGTGCCGACAATCATAAAGATACAACCACATAAATGGAAACTGCTTGATATCAAAACTAATATCAAATAAATACATCGGCAATAAAAAGCTTTGTGTGATTCCTTCAAGATACTGACACCTAAAATCCTCAAGAACCCTCACTTCTTAATTAAACAGCGTTTTTAAAAAACTTGTACGTCAAACACAACTTATTTTGAACTCTTAACCGGCTTCCTCGAAGAACAACCAGTTGCGTCTCCATAATTAAAGACAGAATGACACACAACCCAACCAAAACTCCCACAAGGACGGTGAGGTTGGTACATTTAATTCTTTGAAACCAGGGCACGTGTCATGTGCTAAACCACATGCGAGAGGACACACACATTTTCCAAACTCTCAGGCGTCATATTTGCCCCGTTTTCTGCCCCGATGGAGAGTCAACCATTCCTCTCATTCTCACGAAAACGTTACCAGATCCGTGGCGCTCGGATTGCATGACACACGGATCCTGTCACTCTATCTGAGTCTCCTCTGCTCTCGTATCTATATTCAGGTGGACACTAAACACAACCAGAGCTGGACTACACTTCACTGCTTTCTGTTATACCAGCAAATAAGAGAAAATCAACTTTCATAAAACAAAACATCTTTATTACACTCTACATGGATACACTACCATTCAAAAGTTTGGGTTTTTTATTTTGGAAAGCTGAAATTAGTTATATTATTCAGCAAGAACACATTATATTGATAAAAAGTAACAGACATTTAAAATGAAAGCATAAAACAAATGCTGTTCTTTTGAATATTATATTCATCAAAGAAAAATGTATCATGGTTTCCACAAAAAATATAACTGGTTTCATCACTGAATATAATTAGAAATGTTTCCTGAGCAGCAAATCAGCATTAGAATGATTTCTGAATGATCATGTGACACCGAAGACTGGAGAAATGCATCACAGGAATAAATTACATTTTAATATATATTAAAATAGAAAAGTTATTTTAAATTGTAATAATATTTCACAATATTAAGTCTGCCTGTTTTTTAGTTTTTTTTTTGTCAAATAAATGCAGTGGTCGAGCATATGAGACTTATCAATCAGTAACAATTTACAGGTTCAATTAATTAACATTAGGTATTATAAAGCAACAAAGAACAACACTTTTCCATAATTTTATAATCTAGGTTATCTAGATAGAATGTGCAAAGTTCAAATCATTAGTTAATCAATTATGAATGAACATTAATTATCAATGAGCAATAGTATATTTATTAATCAACCTACATTAATAAATGTGTAAATGCTATACAAGTTCATTGTTTATGTTAACATTAATGTTAATGGCTTCTTGTAAAGTACTACCAACAAATCACTCTTTTATTACTAAAACTTACTAAATTCCTAAACTACTAAAATAATAATAAATTATTCATACATTTTATACATTTAAAGTATGGAAATATTTTTTATTTTCAAATAAGTTATTTAAATATATTTATTTATCTAATAGACTGAATACATTTAAATAAAAGTATAAGAACATATTAGGAATATATTTTACTAAATACAATTAAAACAAAAATAAAAATAAACCATTGTTATAATAATAAGTATATACTATGGAGAACAGGACTGTAAAATAAAGTGCTACCATTATAGGTAATACATGTTATATTATTTATTTGATCATTTTGAAAATTAATTTAAACTATTATATTTTAAGTGATTTTAAAACTTAAAGTTTTAAAGATTCAGCCTGTAAATTAGCAGATGAGAGGAGTTTGGTGAATAAGCAGACATGCGGTTTGATGGCCAGTGTGACATAACGCTCCATGACACATGGCGTTCATGCTCCGTATGACATTGTGCCGCGGGGATGATTACGACTGTGATAAACACGGTCACACTGACGTCCTGAAAGGGTTAACCTTGTCCTGACCCCCCCCGTCGAGAACACAGCAAATCCAGGATGTGATTTACTGATCCCGAGGGGGGCCCCGTGCGCCACGCCAACCCTGTGACCCGACACGGCCCGCCCTACCTTGACCATCTTCAAACTTAAGCCACGTTAAGCGAGCAGTGGCACAGATATTCATTCAGATGACTGGAAAGTGTGCATAAGGTCGCGCTAATATGTTGATCCGCGTATGAGTTCACGTACAAGTCAATATCTATATGTAACGTGTGCTTGCTGTTGCATGGACATCCAAGAGTCTTTCCATCAATCTCACTTCTGATTGGACTGTTTTATAAAACAGGGCCATGGACAGCTTTGATTGGTTGTGTGTGGATCGTGTGTGTGTGTGTGAGCTGGCAGAAAGAGGGTGGGATTAGAGCTGCTATGCTCAGGATCCCTTTCTTATGTAAGAGGGATCAATTAGTGAAGGACAGGCCTGACCGATGCTGGCCTCTTCTGGCTAAACCAACAGTGAGGTCACAGGCGCTCCGAACAGACCAGGACGCCTCGACTGAGAGGCACGAACGAGACGCCATGTACACGACAAGCACAAAAGAGCTTGAAAATGTTAACCAGCATCACTATTATTTCTATTGCTTAAACTTCAGATCTCTCCTCCTGAGAATGAAACCTCTGTGTGTAATTCATCCTGCGCTGTAAGTGTCACGGGCAAGACTGACACCTCAAACTTGTGCAGAGAGGTGTGCTGTTACTTCTCCAAGTGATCTGACTTGTGATTGTGGCTCTGGCAACAGAAAAAAACAGACTTACGTTAAAGGAGGGACCCAAACCATATCTAAAGATGCACAATTAATCGTTAAAAGATCGCAATCTTGATTCTTGTTCCTAAATGACAAGGATTCGCCTGTGTCTTAGACTCTGTTCACCTTTGATAAGTACGATCACGGCGAACATTCAGATCCGTGTTGGCGCTGCCGCTGATACAGAGTGAGCAGTTTGCTTGTATAAGTATGAAACAGCTTCACAAACTTTTTTCAACCACATTATTTCTGTTTAATAATAATTCTAAATATCACAGAAGTACTGAGATACACATCTATAGTTTGGATATAAACACTGATGTGTATGGTAGGGATCAATATAGAGTAAATCACCTTTTGCACATATCTTCATGCTTCAAATAACTATTGTATGAATTGCATCGTTACACCAGTAGGTGGCGACAAGTGGCTTCTTTTTTTTGGCTGCATCCGAAAACACAAACTTCCCTACTGTGTAGTAGGTAAAAAACAGTATGTGACAATGTCCAAATTCACAGTACTCATAAGGCAAAAAGTACCCGGATGACCTACTTCTGGTGAGATTCTGAAGTGTGCATACGATAGACATTTTACCATCCCATAAGGCCACGGGACAGGACTTGTGAAAGGAAGTGACTGAAAGCATGGCTGATGATTACATTTATACTACACACACTCATACTATATAGAAGAACATACTTTTTTTAGTGGCCGTGAAGTAATTACTTATTCAAAATAAGTACCTACTCAAGAGTGATTTCGGACGCAGCCCTAGTCATCGAATCATTCAATTAAGAGACTCGTTCAAAAACACTGATTCATCTAGTAATAAAAGAAGTTAAGTCATTACGGGCGAGTCATTGAATCATTCACTCAAACCGTTTTTTGTTGTAAATAATTCAAATTAATTAAGTTTTATAGTTAAATTTTTTTAGTTTAGCTGTCTATTCAGAATTGTGGGAGAACCGTGATCTCAATTTTAAACCAAAAAATCGTGATTCTCAATTTATTCAGAATCGTGCAGCTCTACAGTATAGTGCACTCTTTTAACATGGAAAGTAAAAACCACCTAGCAACCACCCAGAGCACCCTAGTAACAGCATAGCAATGCCCTGGAAACCACCTACAACATCTTAGCAAACATCCACCAAATACACCTTAGCAACTGCATAACAACACCATGGAAACCACCTAAAACAAAGCAATACCCTGGCAACCATCTAAAAAGCAACACAGCAATGCAATGGCAAACCACCTAGAGCAGTTTTAGGGGGTTGATGTGTGATTGCTAGGGTGTTCTGGTTTGTTGCCAGTGCATTGCAGTGTGTAGGCTAGTTCTGCATAGTGTTAACTGCATAGTAACACCTTAGCAACCACGTAGCAATGCCTTTAAAAACATCTAGAAGTTAGCCTGCTCTAGGTATGTAGACTTGTTCTATATGCCTTAGTAACCACCTAAAACACCCTAGCAACCACATAGAAATGTCCTGGTCACAACATCCCAGCATCATGGCAGTACGCATCATGGCAGTACTCATATTTTCCTCAGAAAAACCCAGTCTATTTTGGGATACATCTAATCCTGTAAGTACTAAGAATTCTGACAGGCAGAGAGAGATATTTGTGGATGGTTGTACAGCTGACGTCCCTGGAGCAATGTCATGGGGACTCCACAAGGTCAAATGGTGAGGAATTACATGGGATGCAATCGGGTGAATCACATGGTACCGGCCATGGGGAACAGGCAACTCCTCTGGCTCTGACCTTTTCCTTTTCTCTCAAACCATCCAACAAACCAAACCATCTCTCAAAACAAACGAATGCGATAAAACGCGAGGTTTTTATAATCTCTGTGTAAGAGTGTTAGTCTTGAGTAGAAATGAATAACGTTGCACGTTTCAAGGTAATTTCATTTGGCAATTTGGTAATTTCAATTTCACAATAGTAATAATGAAATTTGCCTTAGCAAGCCTGGTTACACTTTATATTAAGCGGTCATTGTTACAGTGTAATTATATATTTAAGTACGGAGTAATATTAAGCAACTACATGTACTTACTATAGGGTTAGGGTAAGGTTATGATTTGGTTGAGGGTTAGTTGCATGTAATTATGCATAATTTACTGTTATTACTATGGTAAGTACATGTAACATATTTAACAAGGACACTGTAAAATAAAGTGTTACCGCAAGCCTCGCTAACAGGAGATTATTGAAGGAAGTAGCACACTTTCTGTTTTGATTTAAAGGCACTTTTTTAAACTAACCTAAATATTGAATAAACACGCAGTGTAGATATTAGTGGGCATCAAGTCTACAGAGATTTCTGCTGAACTGTCATCTGCCGATCAGTTTCACTTGCCTGAAGAATGAGGATGAAGAAGTCGACAGGTTTTCCACGTTGATATAGATGGTGCAGTAGCGAACGCTTGTCGCTCTCGTTGAACTTGATCTCCTGAATGACATCCGGATGCCTGAGGATTCGCAGTAACACCTTGTCTTTGATCTGCAGTGGACTGAAAATGCTCACCTCTATGGAAAGATGGATGAGCAAGAATCGCCTGTTATTTGCAAACAGCAAAAGCTCAAACAGTGAGAGGATAAGCAGTGTCTTATAAACGCAACAGCTCACCAGTAGCGAGGAAACGGTGCGCTGCTAGCATTAGTTGCGGGGATATCTTGACTTTAGATTCGCTCTCATGTTTGAAGGCAGAAAAGTCCCTCTTGTTCTTGTTGGGATCCACTTTCTTTTTGTTACGATTGTCAGCTAGCAGACAAAAAAAATCATTATAATCACTCATCTTGTTTCCCAAAAGCATCTTAAGCCTAAGTTGATCATAGAAGCCATTGGCATCAATTGTCTCTATGATCTACTTAGGCTTACAATGCTTTGCATTGCAAAGGAAATGCAGCCCAGATCTATAAATCAATAATTTAACCAATTAATAAATCAATTATTAGACCACTAGATTAGATTTAACCCTTTGTTGCTCCTCATTTAATTATCACACTCATACTCCTCCTGGACAAAAGTGGCCGAACTTTCTTTTTCAGTAAAATCTATGTACCCGTAATATAATTTTTGTTCAATAATATTTTGTATTTGAGGGAATTTTATGGTACCAAGTAATATTTATTTATGCAATCCATTTGTTTCCACACTTTGTGAATTAACCCATACATTTTTTTCACAATTATTTTTAAAGTAACCCCTATTTCCTATTAATTTCTATGTTGGTAATTTTTATCTGCTAGGAGTACAAGTGTGACTATTTTTAGGACGATTTTTCTTCTTCTTGTGTTCACATAGCAAGTGCCATAAGTCACCAGGTGTCATACCATTTTTATAAAGTCAAAATTTCAGTCAAAAGTGACCGAAAAGCATCA
This sequence comes from Phoxinus phoxinus, assembly GCF_949152265.1. Taxonomy (NCBI): domain Eukaryota; kingdom Metazoa; phylum Chordata; class Actinopteri; order Cypriniformes; family Leuciscidae; genus Phoxinus; species Phoxinus phoxinus. The sequence goes on from NC_136898.1 coordinate 4,748,173, forward strand.
GAGGGTTTTAAAACTCCATGAAAATGAGAAAAGAAATCACTATCTTGAACATACTGTAGAGATCAGACTCGTCCAGGATCTCAGATTTGATGATCTCCTCAATAACGTCCTCCAGCGTGACCAGCCCCAGAACCTCGTAGAACGGGTCTCCTTCGCCCTCATTATTCACCTTCTGAACGATGGCCAGGTGGGATTTACCTGTGGACAAAAACATCCAAGCAATCAGAATGGCTGTTTAATAGTTACTTAAAAAATGTTGTCGTCATTTACTCACACTCCAGTTGTTCCAAACAAACGGTAGCCATTGACTTCCATAGTATTTTTTTCCTAATGTGGAAGTCAATGGCTACCATCAACTATCTGGTTAACCAACATTCTTTAAAATATCTTCTTTTTGAGTCAACAGAAGAAATAAATTCATACAGGTTTGCAACAACTTGAGGGTGAATAAAGGATGTCAGAATTTTCATTTTTGGGAGAACTATCACTTTAACATACGGTATATTTAGTTCACACCAGGCCAGGAAACCCACTGAGCAGGTGTAGAATAATTCAATAATTCAAACCATATTCATATATTGAAGCACTGCATGGACATGCATATTTACGATCTGTATTATTACTACAGAATCTGAAAACCCCATAAATTATTCAGCATATTTTATCTGAGGGGTAATCGGATCATCCATAACAATTTAAGCAATACTGGACCATTAGCGCTTCATGTCTGAAGCCAAAAGAGAGTCAGATCAGAATTACTACTAAACTTAGAGCTAAAAGAGCTTAGGAGGGGGAAATGACGGAGATGTCTGGGGATTAGAAAAAGAAAGCGAAAAGGGAAGGATGGAGCAAGACATGACCAGAAGACACATCGATGGCATTAAAAGTAAAGAGTGAAATATGCAAAACATTGCAAAATCTAAATTACTGGACATAAACTTAAAAAAGCAATACTTACTGAATGCTCAAAATACATGGATACACCAATATAGAAATTCTGGCCAATACTGACAACCAATTATTATTTTTATGTTATATGTTAATGTGGTTTTTTTTTTTCAAACTAAATTTGAGCTGTAATTAAAATACAAGTATAATCAGGCATCAAAACATTATTTATTTTCAATATCAGCCAATTCAGAGACTCATACTTATAAAAATGCCACCACAAATTATGCACAAAGCTTAGGCTAAAACTTATGGTTTTGTTCAAATCACTAAACCCCAAGTCGGATAAACAGTCCGCAACACTTTATTTTTTTTAAATAATGGCTGACATCACACATCCGTAAAAAGTTATCCTAAATAGAGGAACTGAAAGAAAATATGCAGATTTTTTAATCTGAAATCCGTTTCCCTCAGGGGAATTTTTAAGTACATGATCAAGCCTAATATTAGAGTACGGAAAGCTTTAGAAAAGCAGAGTGTTTAAGAGAAGATCTAATATATTTTCACACTGAGATTATACTCCAAAGCTCCTGAGGGATCAGCATTTAGCAAATCACGCACATTTACTTATTTGCATACTCATAAGCTTATTTACATGCATTCATATCTCAGTGGAGCTCATTTTAAACAAACAGTAAAAACACATTTGAATAGTGTGCAGAAAAACAAAATTGTCATAAAATGCAGCAAAAGCAATGTCCTAAGCAGACGCTTTGGACAAAACAGTGCACGTCATTTGGGTTTTGTCCCTCTGCAGTGCTGCAGTGATTGGTATGAGAAAAATGAAGTGGGAGGGGCTTGAAACTGCCAATCATTCCAAACCACCGCCCACAAAACTCATCTTTAAACTATTATGAGGCAAATTTGTGTTTTACACACATGCACTTGCACATGAATTGTAGTTCATTGTTAGTTTAACTACTGCAATTAACTATGTTAACAAATAAACCTCATTGTAAAGTGTTACGAATACCAAAGTAAAGAATAATCTGAATATTAACGGGAATATGTCTCTGTAAACATGTCTATGGCCCTGAATCTGAAGGTAAATGTGGCAAAACATTAGAGTGAGTCTGCAAACTCTGGTGGACCGAATGATGATGATGTGTATTTTTAATGAGTGACAGGTGCTTTTGGCAGCATGGGATTCCTCTGACATTTCTAGAAGAGCTTCATATTGATCGGAGGCTGATACAGGGAGCGTATGGTTATTGATTTGGCTCTCAGCGGGACACATCATAATCAAGGGCGCCGTAAAGGGGTGGAAGGTTAGGACGATTCTAAGGGCCCAGGCTGATTTAGGGCCCAGAAGAGCAGACCCCCTTTTTCTTTTCTTATTTCTTTTTACTTTTTTATACATACCTTAAAAGTGCTAGGGCCCCTCATGCACTAAATGTGTATTTTGTCCGTTTTGACAAGAGATTTAATATTTAAAAAACAAATAATGTATTTACTGTTTCAGATACACCCCTCCCTCTCACAATGGTTAATTCCACCTGCGCTGTCCAAGCTACGATCGCTAGTGTAGCGTCTTGCTTATTGCTGCTATGATGCAGCGCAGACAGTGACACACGCAGGCATGTCACATCAAAAGTCAGGGCATTAAAAACGGAAAGAGAAGACAGAGAACGCCGAAGTCGACAGTAGGCTATGTCACACAGTTTTTCAAAAAGAAAGGTAGCTTGCCCTATTCCTGTATTCCAAAACTTTCAGAGTTACTCATTTTTGTTACTACATGATGACCTGCTTTTATCTAGCTAGCTTAGTAAAATAATTACTGAATTATGATTTACATCCAACAATAATAACATATCTGCTGTCTCCGGGTTATCAAGTCTCGTAGACACAGATTCAGCGGCTGCTGCACACCCGCGTCCTCCTTCCCCCACGTCCCCCGCCCCTGTCTCAGCCGAACAAGGTGAGCCTGAGCGCGAAACTTCACGAAGATTGAAGCCTCTAAACACGTCTTATCTACTATGTTCGCCACATGATGATAACTTCACAAAATAAAAAGTAATCTACACGCTTCAAAAATTACAAAATCAGTTTGCCATGTCGTGTGTTCTGTGAAGTGACAGACAGTGCTGCTGCTACGATCGATGCTGTCAGATTTGACGTTCTTAATATGAATAAAATGCCCCAGAAAAATAATATAAAATTGAATAAAACATGTCTGTAGTAACCATTGGCTATAAGGAGTTTACGAAATAGATATTTAATAGTATATAGCCTATTAAGAAAACTAAATAAGCCAATAAAAATAATTACGTGTGTGTGTGTGTCTGGTGTGTCTTGATTTTGAGCCCCTTTTGGCCTAGCTTGTTTTATTCCTGGACTGATTTAATTATGGGTTAGTTCTAGCTGATGGTTCCTGATTGAGCAGTTTGACCCAGCTAAAGCTTGTTCATGTAAAGTATGTCAATATGTGTACATTATGTTCTGTTGTGCTTGCAATTGCAATTGAGATAATACATGTTCTCCCTTTTATGTAAACAAGTACATATTTATATATTTTTTTTCTTGTTTTTCTACGCTTTGTACTCATCTTTAGACATTTTAACTATGCAATGTGCTAAGTATCTTTTTAAAAGTATACAGGGCATGTTTATTGGGTTAAATTGTATCTGTAAAAAATGTAGGGGGCCCAGACATTTTGTTTTCCATAGGGCCCAGAATTTCTGGCGGCACCCCTGATCATAATCAATAGGAGGATGAAAACAACTGTGCATGGAGATAAACCCTTGGCTTCCTGTGAGCACAGCACATTCCTTGCAAACTTTCAAGACTTAGAGAAAACATTAAACACAAATCACTAACCTTTTTTAAACTCCTCCAACATGGCATCCAACTTAGTGTCGTGGAAGACAAAATGCACCGGGCGGTTGTAGAACTTGGTGACCGTTTTGAGCGTTGTGCAATCATCCGGGTCGACGAAGGCCAGGTCCTTGACGTACAGGATGTCCACGATGTTGGAGCGCTCGCTGTCGAACACGGGTATCCGCGTGTAGCCACTTTCCATGATTTCAGACATGGTGCTGAAGTCGAGCACGGCGTCAATGTGAATCATGAAGCAGTTGCCCAGCGGCGTCATCACATCCTCCACCGTCTTGGTTCTGAGTTCGAGAGCACCTTGTATGATGTTCAGCTCTTCTCGGACCAGGTCGTTGTAGGGCTCTGTGACCTTCAGCATCCCCACCAACTTCTCTCGGTTGTAGACGGTGCCGATTTCCTGCCCGAGGATGACATCCAAAAGCTTACTGATGGGGAATGACAACGGGAAGGTCAGTAGCATGAAGAATTTGGTCAGCACGATGGTGTTGGCGCCTACGGCCAAACCGTGGCGCGAGCAGAGCGCTTGTGGCACGATTTCACCAAATATGACAATGCCAACCGTGGATGCCGCCACGGCTCCCAACCCTGACCCGATCAAATCATCTAGTAGGATTGTCAAAGTTGTGTTGACCAGCACATTACCCAACAATAAAGAGCAAAGCAGATAGTTGCCCTTGCTTCGAATGGGTTCGATTTTGCGCGCATACTTCTTCTCCTTATTAGTGCCACAACTTTGCACAATGCGAAGCTCCATTGGATCCAACGCCATGAGCCCCAGGTTGAGTCCACTAAACATGCCGGACAACGCCAGCAAGCTTGACACCAGGATGACTTGGAACCAAAGAGGTAAAAGCGATCCTTTCTCCTCTACGACTACCAATCTACCATCATTATCAGGCAAATGGACCCATTTATCTCCCAAATCCTGTCTGACACATAGGCTGTAGGTCTTCTCTCGTTCACTTTTACGCATTGGCTTTACATACACACTCACCAGACCTGATGTACCCCTGCTGCTCACGTTCATGTAGTTGCCGATGCTCATGTCTTTGGTGAAATCTTCACAAGTCCTGTTCAACGCGTCACTACCCCCTGTATCCACATACTCCGTAAACCTGATGTTGGATGCTGCGCCCGGGCTCAGGTGGACACCATAAAACCGGAGCACGACGCTGCTCTCCTCCGTTACCTGGATGAGCCCGTCCTCCGTCGTGCTGGCCGCTTTATCGCTCCTCTCCAGCCGCATGCCCAGGATCTGACTCCGGGAACTCTGGCTCGAGGTCTCCGTTCGCCCGCCGACAGAGCTCCAGAGGAACACGATGAAAGTTAGAAGACACCCCTGCCCGCTCCGCTCTGTCGCCATGTTTGTTGCGCTCTCTCCGCAAGGCTGGACCTTACGTCACGTCATCGCTCCCACACGCGGACCCCGCCCCCTCATTTGCATAGTGCACAATTGCGCAACGCCCACTTTCAATACAGTGGAAAACTTATGTGGAACGTTGAATGTAATGGTAAAAATATATGCGCGCGCGTTCTTAATTAAAAATACATCACGTTTGGACTAATATACGTTTCGTGGCACCTAATGTATTTTATATAATAAATTGTAGTATTAAGTATAAATAAATGTAAGAATCTAACAGGTTTCCGATAAAAAATGATACACTATATATATATATATATATATATATATATATATATATATATATATATATATATATATATATGTGTGTGTGTGTGTGTGTGTGCCACAGTGTTGTGTTATGTAGGCTCTTCACCACACACAAAATCAATCGGTATCAAATACATTTAGATAAAGAAGATAATTTTTACAGTATTTAGATGACAAATAAGAACATTTTCCCTGAATGTCTGTTACTGTAACCCTTACCAGTAAGGAAGTAGCTACAATAAATAATATAATTATATATAAATACTATCATTTAAATAATATATTGTTTTTGTTGTACTGTAATAAAAAGTAAATTAATAAACGGCAATGGTCTGCCGTAATATAGGCTAGGTGGATTTGTTGTTTGTGGATGTGTGTGTCAATTGACCATCACTACATCTCAACTCAACCAGATGAATCTGTGTAGAATGTGATGCAAGTGCGTCCTCTAGTGTTACAAGTAGACATAGACTCATCAACATCGTGTTTTATTCTTCATTTAAAATATACTCTAGATTATACAAGAGGTTGCTATTACTATTTATAAGGATTATTACAATCTTCCTATAATAGTATTTAATGTTGACATGAGTTAAGTTGTATGATAATTGCTGTGATTCGATGCAATTCCGTGACATATTCATTGAGAGATAATCTCATTAAGCCATAATTATAGTTATTTCACATTAAGAAAGGAAGTTCTCTGACCAAATAGTCCCCATCAGTCTGTCTCCTTCCATTTGTCATACACAATTGTAATTCAAATATCGGAAAGTTCATACAACATCTTTTCAGGAACTGTCTGTGTGCAATCGCTTTTCATAATTATTTATAATAATACTACTCATCTTATAAAATTATCTAAAAACTGTGAAATTAAAAACCCTAATGTAGTACTTCATTCCCGTGGTCAATGACATCCACACATCGTAGTAGTGATGTAATCTGATCTAATGCTGGATATATGTCTGATTCCTGTCGGGCTTTATGCCTGTTTTCCTGTGTGTCCCTCAGGTAGAAGCACATCCACGGTGAAGCTGACCTTCTTTGAATGGATCACACTGTAAGTGTTGTCAAATCGAACCACATCTATAGAGAGAAAGGATTGTTTTCAGCAAAAATAAAGTGAACCATGTGGCAGACAGCACAACTTGTTGGCAAATCCATGCTTTTATTATCATTCAATTGCTCGGAATATCACCAAGAACTAAAATGTAAAATTCAAAACAAACATACAGATGCCTGGTTCTTCACAGGTGTAGGATCCATCCTCTGGAACTAGATGGGCATTGTAACGTTCGGTAGGCAGTATTTCCTGCATGGCTTGCACTTTACTTGTCTCATTCCCTTTTGTCTTCAGGTAAATTCCAAAACCGATATCAGACCCTTCACTTGCAAACTGCCATCTAGGTTGAGAAAAACAACGACGACAAATGGTTATGGTCAGAATGGAATAGTAGCATACTCTATATGGAGTATATTGCATGCTATCACTCTTAAAACAAATTCCAAAGAGGGCTTTTCACAGCGATGCCATAGAAGAACCATTTTAGGTTTCACTATAGAACCTTTCATTGAACAGTTCTTAAAATAACCATTTTTTCTTAGTGTAAAGAACATTTAAAAAAACTTTTTCCACTCTTTCCAAGGATGTTAATGGTACACTATGTAACTTTTGGCCCTCTAACATGCATCTAAAACTGCATGCATTTTGCGGAAGAACATTGGTTTGGTTGTGCTTCGCCTCTGTGTGATTGTGCGGATGAATATGACCAGGGCTTGACATTAAAGGGGTGGTATAATGCCCTTTTCACAAAATGTAAAATAAGTTTCTGATGTCCCCATTGTGTCTATGTGAAGGTTTAGCTCAAAATATCCCACAGATTTGTTTATATAGCATGTTAAAATTGTCACTTTTTGAGGGTGAGCAAAAGCGCACTGTTTTTGTGTGTGTCCCTTTAAATGCAAATGAGCTGCTGCACCCGTCACAGAGGGGCCGAGCTTCAAGAGATTGTGTGTGTTTGTGTGTTAGCAGCTCCGATTAGCCTACCTCACACTGACACACTGAAAATTTCAACAACTTTTAGCCTTTTATGTTCAAACCGGAGTCAGACAATGATGGAGAGACTCAAGAAGAAGTGACAACATGAATGCAACAGGACATTCCTGAATGGTTAGTTGAGGAATTTATTGCTGATGTGGAGTTACTATCTTCTAGTCATTGATTAGCATATTCTGTCATGATAATCGCGTTGCTGAGGGCGGGGTTTATGTAAATTTTAGGGTTGGTGATGTCACTAGCCCGGGAGGAATGTTGTGTAGTCCTTACCAGCCGTTTGTTGTAGTCCTTAAAAAATGATTTCTTTAAAACCAAATATCTTCCTTTGCTTTGAACATTGAGCGTTGTAACTTTGTACATGACATACACAATTACCCGCGAAAACCATCCTGTCAGGTCTAAAATATAAAACGTATAGCCTAACTAGGCTTACCATAGTGAATCAGGGCAAGACAAAACACGTTTTGGCAGAGGAATTGATGATGTATTGACTTCATTTTTGATAATTTTGAACAAAAATGTTACATAGTGCACCTTTAAAGGTTCGTTGAGGAACAATAGATGCCATTAAAGAACCTTTATTTTTTAAGGGGGCGTTCACACAGAACACGTTTTTTACCACTGCGCTACTTTTGTAACTCTTAAAAGACGTGTCTCGAGACCTTACGTTTTTTCCCCATTCCTCTCCCCGCGTCTGCCGTTTTTCAAAGCAAAAACGCGTTCTGTGTGACCCAGCCCTAAGAGTATATTGTGCAAAACAGCTATGCATAACTATTAGCACTGAAAAATGGTACTTACCGTAGCAAGCAGTTTGGAAAGAGCAACTCATAATCTATCTGGTATGAAGAGCCACGGCTAATGGTGACGCTCTGGTCATACTGCACTTTGACAGAGTCTCGTACATAGTAGGACTTTGGCACTACACCACCATAATGTAACTGGGAGGAAGAGTCAAATGGGTAAAGACAACTAAATATTGGTGTACAGTACCATTCAAAAGTTTGAGGTCAGTAAGATTTTTATTTTGTAATGTTTGTCAGTAATGTTTTTGAAAGAAGTCTCTTATACTCACCAAGGCTGCATTTATGTGCTCAAACATATAGTAAAAACAGTAATATTGTGAAATAATATTACGATTTTAAATAACGGTTGGCTATTTGAATATATTTTAAAACTTAATTTATTCCTGTGATGCAAAACTGAATTTTCTCCATTTGTTTAGTGTCAAATGATCCCTATTAGAAATCATTATAATATGCTAATTAGCTTCTTATGATGATCAATGTTGAAAAAAGAACAGCATTTGTTTGAAATAGAAATATGTTGTAACAATATTTACTGTTACTTTTGGGTAATTTAATGCATCCCGATGCTGAATAAAAGTATTAATTTCTTTCAAAACAGCAGTGTAAGTGGATCTCCTGTTGGCTAGTAAATCTCACCATGGTCTTACAGAGCGGGTTTCCATCAGGATCAGTCATGGAGCCTCCATAAACCACAGGTAACTGATCTGCATCCACATAGTTCCTCAACACCTCTTTCCAGTTGGCTGGAAGATGGAGATCAAAAGAGAAATTCCCATTCGTGAGCATTCATGCAGGATGAGTAACACACATAATCATGATGTTTGCCTTAACAAACAGCGCTATAGTATAGTTAGACAGCTTACAACCCAGCACAGCAATCTTCTGCCTTGTTTCCTCACGCAAGAAGTGTTTGACCAAGTTGTATGCAATAGGGAAGAGTTTGGGGGCTGTAGAAAGGAGAATTAAAGCATTTAAATATTTCTAAACTGTTTAACAGCATCAGGGATGTGATTTTACTGGTGCAACAATGACTCACCTTTGATTAAAAGCACCTTTTTTAGGCTCTCAGGATAATTCTCTTCATGCATGGTCAGAATCTGCAATGAAGATAATAGCAAGAAAAGGCAAAAATAATATACCGGTATCACAATATTACTGTTTTAGCTTGACAACAAGTGTGGAAACAGATTATTAACATGTTAAGATGGATCTTAGTCAGGGGAGATGCATTATTTAATTTGTCACAATGACACTGTGAGGCATGTGTAACAAATTATTAAAAATAATAATTTCTGATTAATTAATTTACCTTTTTGCCACTTTAGTAGACCAGTTAATAACACAAGATGGATTCAAGTGTACACTCACTAAAGCTCTTTAGTTGTGCCCCAAATGACGCACTATACACTATGTACTCAACCATAGTGTGTGCATTTTATACATTATTTTGTCATTCAACATCAGTCTCCTCCTCTGCTACGTAAAGGGATCGTTCATCCAAAAATGGCAATTCTGTCATCATTTCCTCACCCTCAAGTTGTTCCAAACCTGTATGAGTTTCTTTCTTCTGTTGAACTCAAAATAAGATTTTTTAAAGAATGTTTGTAACCAGACAGTTGACAGTAGCCATTGACTTCCATAGCATTTTTTTTCCTACTTTGGGAGTCAATGGCTACCGTCAACTCTTTGATTACCAACATTCTTTGAAATATCATCTTTGTGTTCAAAAGAAGAAAGAAACTCATACAGGTTTGGAACAACTTGAGGGTGAGGAAATTATGACATAATTGTAATTTTTGGGTGAACTATCCCTTTAACGCTGCGACAGTTGAGTGCATGAAGTGTGCAACATACACACTTTGTCTTTTCTGTTAATAAAGTGCATCATCCAGTTATTTAAAGTAATCTTTCTTTTTCAGTGTGAACATACTCGCACTACTACAAAACGGCATAGAATAGTGCATAAGTACGCGAATTGGGACGCACTTTATGTTTCCGAGCATGTGCGCTAACCGCTAAGCCACAGTGATGAACAAGTAGTTATATATATAAATGTTATAAGTTTGTGTCTCATTATTGGGTTTAAGAATGACAAAGCATCATGTTCCTACCTCACCGTACAACTCAACAGCTGGCTTCCAGAGATGCTTCATGCCCAGCCCTTCACAGTCATAAATGATGGTGATTGATTCAATGTGTTTGTCAAGCTGATGAATAAAATCACCCAAAAACAACAGTAACCAATTACAAACATCAACACTGCGGCAAATTAATGTGAAGGGTCAGATAATAAAATATCTGACATTAGAAATTAATGTCACAGTTTTTGCACAGCAAAAAAAAGAAAGATTTTTTTAATCTAAATATTTAGTCCCTAAAATGGCTAAGGGCACGAGGGAACACAATAATAATAATAATAATATATTTATTTTGTATAGCGCCTTTAAAAGTAGCTTTCTCAAAGCGCTTTACAGACAAGCATAACAACAATTGAATAAACACAATGAAGATACAATAAAAAATAAAATAGAATAAAAAAAAATAAACACATAAAAATAAACAACATAATATAAAAATAAAATAAAACATTCTTAAATCAAGATAGATTTACCAGAGAAGCAAAATGACAGATACTGAGTCTTGCTTTCTGAAAAATATTATTAAAATTAAACGAGTTTATGCTTAAAACAAGAAAAAAAACTTCCAATTAGGTCAGAAAAATAATAAAAATTTCAGTTTATTTTACTGACCTCACCGTAAAAACATTTTTTTGTGGTTCAGATAACAATATTTTGTAATATTATGCAATATATGTAGTAGTATTTTGAGTTTCCAATCTCCTTCATTGTATTACGGTAACTTACCTACGGTAAGCAACCAGGTTACTTACTTACTGAAATTAATGTCTCGTTAGTTGAATTTTGTTAACGTTGCTTCTGGTTACGGTGTCTATGTGCAATCATTATTGGGCTCTTGGGATTCCAATGGAGTCTTGTTGCATTTATTTAGTTTTCTCACATAACTGAGACTCCTTTGTATAATAACATCCCAGCACAGCCAAAAGAACAGTGAGAGATGATTCACGGTGGACGGCATCTAGCTGTGATTCTTCTGAATTTTGCTAATGCACCATCTGGCCCTCACCATCACTCGTATGGTTTTGTTTTAGGGAAAAAAATACTATGGAAGTCAATGGGTGCTGCCAATATCTGGTGTAACATTCTTTAAAATATCTTCTTTTGTGTTCAACAGGAGAAAGAAACTCATACAGGTTTGGAACAACTTGTGAGTGAGTAAATGATGACAAAAATGTAATTTTTGGGTGAACTATCCCTTTAACAGAAATGATCCAAGATGTTGACCATGGACAGATATTTTGTTTTAAGCATAAACACACTTCCTTTTGATACATTTTTCATAAAATAAATAATTGTGCTTCTCAAGTAGTGTATTTTAATTTAAGAATGTTTAGATATTTTAACTTTTTTTCTGAGTTTGGCATGTATTCGTAGTCATTTGGTCTTTATTTGACAGATGGTACCTTTTCAGACTGCTTCTGACACTCTTGTCGTAGAAGTTCAGCATCTCTGACTTTGGTCCTAAGGCAGTCTTGTTTGCTAGCCGACAGTAAAAGGCCTTTGGGATCAAGAGGGCCGATGATATCGTACCAGATTGGACTTCCTTCACGATCATAGCCACACATCCCCCCTGCCACATAGCGCTCGATGACCTGGACAGAGAACAATATATGTGTGTTAACAGGGCATTTTCCATTCTGAACTTCTTAGAAATATTTTAGTTGTACTGTACTGATATACCTCAGGTGGCCTCCAGTCGTCAATGATCGTGTCTGCTTTCATATGCTTGCGAAACTCCAGATGCTGGAATATAAAGGGATTTGTGTAAGCCAAATGAGAAGAACTTTATATAATTCTGGGGTTTAATTTGGTTCCTCTAATGTATTTTTCAAAGTGGCTCGGCTGTTTAAATGAACATTTTGTCATCATTTACTCACCCTCAAGTTTTTCCAAACCTGTATGAATTTCTGGAAAACACTTTAGTTTAGGGTCCAATTCTCACTATTAACTAGTTGCTTATTAGCATGCATATTAGTTGAATATTGGCTGTTTATTAGTTCTTATAAAGCACATATTAATGCATTATTCTGCATGAACCTATTCTACATCCCTTAACCCACCCAATACCTAAACTTAACAACTACCTTACTAACTATTAGTAAGCAGTAATTAGGAGTTTATTAAGGCAAAAGTTGTAGTTAATAGTTAGTGTGAATTGGACCCTAATCTAAAGTGAGACTGAATTTCTTTCTTCTGCTGAACACAAAAGAAGATATTTTTAAGAATGTCTGTAACCATTGTTTCTCTACATGTGGAGATTTCGTGAATGATCACTATTTCACTATTTATATATTGTAACTTTTAATTTTTTCATTTATTTTCAAGTTTCATTTATTCATGTGAGGACAAAGCTGATTTTTAGCAGCAGTGTCACATGATCCTTCAGAAATCATTGTAATATGCTGATTTGCTGCATTTTTATTATTATTATCAATGTTGAAAAGAACAGAACGGTAATTTTACTTATATCGTTGAATCGTTTGGGGCCAGTAAAAAGAAATGAATAGGCCTAAATTTATTTAGCAGAGGGACATTAAATTGACCAAAAGTGTCAATAAAATATGTTTACTGTATAATGTTACAAAAGATTTATACTGTATATCCAAACAGACAGATTATGAGTTAAGATGTTTCTGTAATACAGACCCGGGTGTTTGTGATATTACCTTTCTAAGCATTGCCTCAGCCTTTGGGACATTGAAGCTTCTAGCTGCAAACAAGATATAAGACCAAACTTTAAAATCTAGGTAGGTATGCAGCATTATTCTACAGAGAGAGAGAGAGAGAGAGAGAGAGAGAGAGAGAGAGAGAGAGAGAGAGAGAGAGAGAGATACAGTACATGCCAGACTACTATAGCTCTAGATGAGGACTGTATAATATTATACAATAATGTATGTAAAGGGCAAATGAGAGCAAATAATTCTGCAACGGTCAAAAATCACAGGTAAAGAGAGGTAAATGTTGACATAAATTCACAAGAATGTAACCTTGAACCTCCCTCTCAAAAAGTAAAGTCAGCAGATGGTTTTGGGATGTTCTATCTCAACAGAAATTATTGATTTCTAGATAAAACTGGTTAAGATAAAGCAATCGGTAAAGACAAACTAAATAAATCTTAGAAATAACTCTGTTTTTTTCCATGGAAGAGAACTTGTAAGTACTGTGTAAAAGTATCGTCCTCCATATAATCACAAGTGTTCCCGGAAGATTATTGTAGATCTGGCATTCTGTTAATCAACACACAGGTTCATGAGGTCATAGGTCATCCGATATGACCACGCAGTCAGAGATCATTTAGTTAAAAGCAGGTCTCCACTATATTCATATTAAAGTTCACCTGAAATCAAACTCCCATGAAGTAAATGTTACGAGAACCATGTTGTTTGCGTTATTAAATCTTGATAAATATAAATCTGTCCTCACCTCTTAGCCACCGGAGAAGGTAATGGTCGGTTTGATTGGACAGTTGATCCAACACATCTGGTATTTTCTCCCGAAACTGACCAAACAAATGACATTTAAATATAATAACATTTATTTGACCTGCAGGGTTAATAACTCTGAAGGTTAGTTTTGTATGCATAACATTTTTATATAATGATAGCACTACTGTTCAAAAGTTTGGGGTCGGAGGGTTTTTATGTTTTTGAAAGAAGTCTCACCAAGTTTGCTTTTATTTGATCCAGTGAAAACAGTAATTGCGAAATATAGTTACAATTAAAAATTTGTATAATATAATTTTGATATTGCAATAGTGCACCTTAAAATGTAATTTATTCCTGTGATCAAAGCTGAATTTTCAGCATCATTACTTCAGTCTTCAGTGTCACATGATCCTTCAGAAATCATGCTGATTTGCTGCTCAAGAAATATTTATTATTATTATCAATGTTGAAAACAGTTGTGCTGCTTAATATTTGTGTGACAACTGTAATACCTTTTTTTCAGGAATCTTTGATGAAGAAAAAGTTCAAAAGAACAGCATATATTTGACAGAAATATTTTATAATAACATAACATAAATGTATTTTCAACCAATCTAACATAAACTGTCACTTTAATTCAACCAATCTAATGCGTCATTGCTGAAAACAATTATTAATTTATTTTAAAGAAATCTTACTAGCCCCAACCTTTTGAACGGTAGTGTATCATTATAAGCTATTATATCTATCATGTAAAAGATGGTGTGTTTTAAACGAAACTATGACTGACACTCAAAATACTAAGTGAAAATATCTTAAAATTCAGGAATAAAAATGCTAAAACAAATAGATTTTGTGCATTTACTTGCCTGTGCTAAAGCCTCAGTTTGTTTGGGACTGAGGTCTCCTACTCGTCCGCTCATATTGTCAGCATCAATAGCGCTCGTGCACTGAGTTCTCGAGCTCGTGCACCTGTTATTTATACCCGGTCACGAGAGGCGCGCGTCGCTAAGGTAATGAATGCAAGATACATTGTCATTCTGAAACAATCCATAGAAACAAATCCCTGGCCTGATATTACTCTGCAATCGTGCACTACAGCCAGCAGTTGATTCAACAACAGTCTGCTTTCAAACTGAAAATAAGTTCCCCCTTCGAGAAATTATTTAATTATTCCCTCAAAGATAATCAAATACACTCATTTTATGTGTTCTAATAGGCTACTAGTTATTTATAAACATATGTCTATTTGAAAGTGCTTGTAAAAACAGGTTCCGTGTAAGCTATTGTCTTTTCAGAATTACAAGAGAAATGGACTGTGATCACAAACAAAGAATTGATGACCAAGCAAGGCTGATAAAATAGAAAAACAAACAGGCAGAAATCACAATCCATTTAAGCTACTATTTAGATTTAAAACGCTTTATCATAACGTAAATTCCCGTTATATTAGGCTTATATTTAAATATTTGAGGTATGGACCAATAATAATCCTCCAACACGTGATTGACATCCATATTATAATTATATTCTGAATTAATCCAATAACCGAGAAGGTGGGCGGGGTCAGAGTTCATTGCGATATAAAGTCCTGCGAATTAATTTTTAAACAACAATACCGGCATCGGCAGACGAGAAGATTTCCACGCATCCAAAACAAAATAGAAATAGAAATTATCAAATTTCTTTCTAGTATAGATATATATACACGAAGGCTTTCGTATCTACACTGTATTTACATTAAACCTCCTTAAAATACTCCTTCAAAATGGTGAGTAAATTTGTCAGTAACTTATTCGAAAAAGTTGTTAACGTTAGCAGACCAACGGCCATTCTTCAGAATTCAGATTTATAAGCTTCACTGTATCAATAATATGATGATTAATGATCAAATTAAACGATTAGGCAATTAATTTGTTTTAACTAATTAATTTGATATTTTTTTAGTATTATTTTGTCAAATAATAAACCTCCTTAAAATACTCCTTAAAAATGGTGAGTAAATTTGTCAGTATTCGAAAAAGTTAAGCCGTTAGCCGACCAACGGTCATTCTTTTTTTTCCGATTTATAAGCTTCACTTTATCAATAATATGGTGCTTAATGATACAATTAAACGAGTTGGCAATTCATTTGTTTAAAACTAATTAATTTGATACATTTTTTTCCTTCAGCGCGAGTGTATCTCCATTCATGTTGGTCAGGCGGGAGTTCAGATCGGCAACGCTTGCTGGGAGCTGTACTGTCTCGAGCACGGCATTCAGCCGGACGGACACATGCCCAGCGACCAGACCACCTCAGGCGGAGATCAATCCTTCAACACCTTCTTCAGCGAGACCGGCGCCGGGAAACATGTTCCCAGAGCCGTGTTCGTGGACCTCGAACCCACTGTCGTCGGTCAGGATGCATTTACACTTCACTACCTTTTTAGACGTGTTAAAAAATGTCAAAAATACCTCACTACAGTTACTGTAACTACTGTAAATCATAAAAATAGTTTTCATTATTATTTTTAGTTAAAGTTACCAAATTATATTGTAACATTAGTAAAAGTGATGAACCTGATTTCACCAAGTGACAACTGTTCCTCCTGGATCAACATCTTTGTTGCTCAACAACCAATCAACCAATCAGATTTGAGGGACAAGTTTAAAGTTAATGTCAAGTTTAGGCTTACAACCAGGGTTAGGTGTTATTCACCTATAATTTCCCTCTGATTTTAGGGATAGCTTGTGAGTAAGGGTCAAGTTTAGAGGTAGGTATATGGTTGGGACCATATCGAGTATCAACATGTTGATCAAGGAACATGTCTTGCTTGGCAAAATCACAGTGAGTAAAAGTCTGGTATATTGTATGGTATATTGACAAAAACCTGTTTTTTCAATCCCTCGTCTCCAAATTTTTTTTTATGTACTATTATGTTTTTTAATAAAACATTTTTTATAGCTTTTATTTTATATTTTCTGTTTTCATTTAAATTTAAATAAAAATTGTATTACTTTTTATGTGTTTTAAAGTTATTTTGATTAAAGATTACACATTACATTTTTTTAAAATAATGTGCACGAATACGGTAAGTCATTTATAACAAATACACCGTTATTCAATTAAAAATGGTCAATTTTGATTGCATGGTGACTTAAATGGTGAGTTTACCCAAAAATGAAAATTATGTCATCATCTACTCACCCTCAAGTTTTTTAGACTAAACCTGTATGAATTTCTATTCTGGTTTCTTTTGAAGAATATGAGTAACAAACAGTTGATAGGCATCCATAGTATTTTTTTCCATACTATGGAAGTCAATGTACATCAACTGTTTGATTACCCATATTCTTTAAAATATCTTCTTTTGTCTTAAGCAGAAGAAAGAAATTAATTTTTTTTAAATTAATTTCCCCCCATTCAGATGAGGTTCGAACTGGAACATACAGACAGCTGTTTCACCCAGAGCAGCTGATAACTGGGAAGGAGGACGCCGCCAACAATTATGCCAGAGGCCATTACACCATTGGCAAGGAAATCGTAGACCTGGTACTTGACCGCGTACGCAAACTGGTAAGACATTTTTCTCTGTTTAGTTAATACTGCTTACTAGAGATGCATGATTACCATTTTCTAGGCCGATTTCTGATTTTTCATTGAGTTTGACCTGTCAATACCGATTTTAGCCGATTCCGATTTCATTTTTTCTAACTACAGCACACACAAATATTTATTTTCTATATATATTTTATAAAACACCATATACTTTTACCCAAGTTTAAATGGGTTCATTTTCTATAAATTTTTTTGAGTCTTCATTTTCTTTTCTGTCATGGACTACAGTTCTTGTTAAAACACACTAGACACGCAAATTCTGTGCATTTAGGCACTTTTTGTGGCACTTATATTTTGTGAAATCATATTAATTTTTTATCCATCAAAAGTGTGCTTTCACTTTAATTGAGCGTGAACAGCGATACTCCTGCTCCCGGTGTGAATGCACTCATGTTGCGCGATGTTAATCATGCATTAACAAGTGCATTTGACCGCCATAAAATCGGCACGTCAGACTGACTGGCCGGTCATGGCAGATCATGTGAAAATCAGCCAATTCCGGTCACCAGCTGATCAATCGGTGCATCTCTACTGCTTATACTTTTTTATAGATGAACTAATAGTTTGTGCCTTTGTTTTTAGTGCGATCAGTGCACTGGACTACAAGGATTCCTCATCTTCCACAGCTTTGGCGGTGGAACTGGATCGGGTTTTGCTTCATTGTTGATGGAGAGGTTGTCCGTTGACTATGGCAAGAAGGCCAAGCTTGAGTTTGCCGTTTACCCTTCGCCTAAGGTACCATATTTTTAGTTCCCTTCACTTTAAAGTCGCAATGAAACCATAGTACGGTCAGATATTTTCATATAAATTGTGACCTACATACATACGAGTGAAATGGATTATTGAAAAAAGAAAAATGATGGCAGGCTACTAGTCTCAATCTGTCAGCAGAAGCTTGCAGTTGTAAGAATGGGGCGGGTTTAAGTGGACTAAATGATTGGAGAAGTCCAGCAAACATCTCTAGAGAAAGGTCTGTCATTTCACCAGATTATCGAGTTATGATTTTGTTTAATCTGAAACAGATCATTTGTTGATCTAAAAAGAAAATATATGCATGGATGAATCTTTCCCAATAAGATCTATAACAGGCATTATAGATTTTCATGTTATGATGACTTTAATGAGCAAGACTGGGTTGAATTAATTTTGTGGAAAGAGTTAAAAGGTGCAGATGGACACAGATCTTAGTGATCAAACCAGTAACCTTAAGTAGTATTCTTACTGCACTTAACTCCACTTAACCCCGTAAAACACTGTATCAACCACATAGCAATGTCCTGGAAACCACATCAAGAACCACTCACTTTTTCCCCAGAAAAAGTAAAATTGTAGTTGATTATGAAAAACATTATAAATACATCAAACTGTTTTCTGTGTGATTTTTCTTGAGGTTTCCACCGCAGTGGTAGAGCCCTACAATTCCATTCTAACCACACACACCACGCTCGAGCACTCAGACTGCGCTTTCATGGTGGACAACGAGGCCATCTATGATATCTGCCGCCGTAACCTGGACATAGAGCGGCCCACATACACCAACCTCAACCGCCTCATCGGCCAGATCGTGTCCTCCATCACCGCCTCCCTGCGCTTCGACGGCGCTCTCAACGTCGACCTGACAGAGTTCCAAACCAACCTGGTGCCGTACCCTCGCATCCACTTCCCCCTGGTCACGTACGCCCCGGTGATCTCCGCCGAGAAGGCGTACCACGAGCAGCTGTCCGTCATGGAAATCACCAACGCTTGCTTTGAGCCGGCCAATCAGATGGTGAAGTGTGACCCCCGGCACGGGAAGTACATGGCTTGCTGTATGCTGTACCGTGGAGACGTGGTTCCGAAGGATGTCAATGCCGCCATTGGAAGCATAAAGACCAAGAGGACCATTCAGTTTGTGGACTGGTGTCCCACAGGGTTCAAGGTCAGTCTGTGTCTTTGAAGGGCAATTCACACTGCACGACCGACACCGGCCGACGGCAACAGACACTTCATTGGGTTTTGTTGGATCTGTGGGTTACCCGTTGGCACTGATCAGCGCTGGTTTTCAACATTCAATCTGGGTTTGTTGGATTGTGGAAAGTGAGAAATTACATTCTTAGAAATAACATGATAGTCAGCAGTAAAGATCATGTGATTTCAGTTTTGATCACAGGAATAAATTACATTCTAAAATATATTTCACAATATTACAGTTTTTACTGTTCAAATAGATGCAGCCTTGGTGAGCAGAAGAACAAAATCTTACAGACCTCACACTTTTAAACAGGATTGTAAATATTCGCATGATTTTGTTACGTGAGGAAAAACGTGTTTCTTAAACTGCTTTTCTTCTACTATAATCAGGTCGGTATCAACTATCAGCCGCCAACTGTGGTTCCAGGAGGTGATCTGGCCAAAGTTCAAAGGGCAGTCTGCATGTTGAGCAACACCACAGCCATCGCCGAGGCCTGGGCCCGTCTGGATCACAAGTTTGATCTAATGTACGCGAAGAGAGCCTTCGTGCACTGGTACGTTGGAGAAGGAATGGAGGAGGGCGAGTTTGCGGAGGCCCGTGAAGATTTAGCCGCTCTCGAGAAAGATTACGAAGAGGTGGGAGTCGACACTCCCGACGGAGAAGGCGAAGAGGGAGAAGAATAAATGTGATTTTACTCTTAATGTTCTGAACATAGCAATAAATATTGACTTCTTTTGTTAGTCTTTTAGGTTTATTAATCAGCATAAAAAAATCTAGTCACCAATAAACCACTAATCCAAACAGCTACAATGTACAGTACTTTACATAAGGAGTGTTACAGGTTACCACACTATAGATAAAACAGTTCAAAAGGGTTCTGCGCCATTAATTGTCTTCAGAAACTGAAAGTTGTAGATGGCTTCGAAGATTCATCAAAGCTCAGCGACGGTGATTAAATGCTTTCTTCTTTAAACATCACTATTGTTCTGTTGCAAGGCACATTTTGATTTCTTTTACCTGTACTTACATCAGTGTAAGTGACTTTACTCTCTAACGTTACAGACTTGCATAATAACATCCTTCATAGAAAATGTGCACAAGAACTGTCACAACTCAGCATGACAACTTTTACATCAGAGTACCTGCACTTCTCTACAAATACAGATTTCATCAGTGCCAAAATACATCACTTTACATCTCGGAGACGTTGTAAACGGTGTTCTGGTTATTTTAATAATATAATCATATATATATTTAATATGTTAGCTGTTTGAGGATAGTTTGATTCAGTTTAGTATAATTCAACTTTACTAAAGTCTGATTAACACCAAGAAAGTCTTTTTATAGCAGACCTACAGTCAGGCTGGTCTGTTAATGCCACGTAAGCATTTAGACATTTACTGTTAAAAGAAAACAAAAATGGAAGGTTAAGTCCAACAAAACTATATTCCAAACCACGTAACAGCTCGTGGGACAGGTGGAGTGCATCTTTGGTCAGTTTAACCCAGAAGTCCTAAATGCAAATATCGTCTCATTTTCATTACAGTGACAATAGGAAGGTTTCCTCACAGATACAAAAGTACACAGTAAAATTGTCTTATATGTGCATAAGAATCTTTTTTGAGTATCAAATTAATTTCATTATCATTTTCAGTCAAATGAGAAATAAAATACCCCCATTGTTAATAAGTAATTTACATTACTTTTCTGATGAAAACTTTTTGTGATTCTGAATCATAGTAATGCATCTTATAGCATTTGGACTGATGTTAATATATCGTTAACCAACAGGTAGGGGTCCACACAGAATCTGTGCTGATTATGGACACACACACACACACACACACACACATTCTGTGGACTGCATTAAAATTGAAATGTCTTGAATGGAGCTGAGATTAGAGATAATTACATCTGCCTAAATATTTAATACATACAACTAGCAGAGAATGAGTTCTGCGGGAACAGATTCTGTGTGGACCTGCAAATGAGTCAGAAACCCACCGCGGTTTAAAAACAAAGTGCATCTAAAGAAAAGGGATAAAATGGCGTTTCACATTCTAATGGAAGGGGTCAGGCAGAAGAACATCATTGCATTATAAACCCAGCCTGCGGAGGAAGACCAGCGCCGGGGCCGTGAGGGTATGGACATGAATATGAGGGCACCATGTTCGGCAGA
This sequence comes from Phoxinus phoxinus, assembly GCF_949152265.1. NCBI lineage: Eukaryota > Metazoa > Chordata > Actinopteri > Cypriniformes > Leuciscidae > Phoxinus > Phoxinus phoxinus. The sequence continues at coordinate 4,769,781 of NC_136898.1, forward strand.
GGAGCACTGATGCTCTGAGAGTTGTACGGGTGTGACGCGGCTGATGGTCTTGCATGAGCTGGAGAACCATTAGCTAGCCTTTGGAAAGGTGCGCTGGAGTTAAGGGTCTCCTGAGCTTGTGAAGGATCGTTACAGGAACCCTGAGGAAGATGAACACCCTTCAGCACCATCTCCTGTAGCTTATCGATCTTCACACGCCGAAGATGCGCCAGCGTCCTCTTGCTCTGGTAGTCGTCAACGAAGCTGTCCAGAGGCAACGATCCGTCCAAGAATGAGTCGGCCATGTTCTAGAAAACACGTGGGAGAATCTTAAGACGTTACACATCTCATTTCCTATTTAGCACCAAAACTTTGGAACAGTCTTCCTACCATCGTCCGGGAAGCAGACACACTCTGTCAGTTCAAATCTAGATTAAAGAGATCTCTTTGACCTAGCATTCGCATAACACATTATAGACTTCTATAATTCAATGTTAGGCTGCATAGATTAGGTCAGCCGGAACTGGGAACACTTCCCTTAATATAGCTTCCGTCCTTCGGATGAGACGTTAAACCGAGGTCCTGACTCTCTGTGGTCATTAAAAATCCCAGGATGTCCTTCGATAAAGAGTAGGGGTGTAACCCCGGCATCCTGGCCAAATTTGCCCCTTGGCCGCTGTCCATCATGGCCTCCTAATCATCCTCCTATATATACTAATTGGCTTCATCACTGTCTCCTCTCCACCAGTAAGCTGGTGTGTGGTGGGCGTTCTGGCGCAATATGGCTGCCGTCGCATCATCCAAGTGGATGCTGCACATTGGTGGTGGTTGAGGAGATTCCCCCCTTCTATGTAAAGCGCTTTGAGGTCTCAGATAAAGCGCTATATAAATGTAACGAATTATTATTATTAAATCCTGATGTACTCGTTACATCATAAGAAAAATTGCATCTACGCTAATTTTAGTGTCTTTGTTTATCCCAAAGTTTTCCCGCAGCCTGCCGGATCCAGATCTGACGAAGGACCTTTGCCTGGACCCGATGTCAACGCAGCCCTGAAGTGCCAACTAGCCTCTCCCTATGGAGGATCCCTTTACCACTCTACAGATAAAGCATTGTGGGAGAATTCTGCGTACCTACCCCGAAGTGATAAATAAAATTATGTATCAAAATTTAAGACAAGTAGGTTGTTTATGCATGGTTTGCAGGGAATTACAAACCTGCGCATATATATTCAAACGCTTATAACTATAGAATTAATTCTTGATGCGCACGTGAGCGCCATCAGCGCTTATCAAAGGTTCGCGTTTAAAGTCTGTGTAGAGAGAACTGTGTCGTCTTAGCGGCCCCTAATTTAATAACAAATGATCACTTCAACGAAAGTGAATCAATCAAAACTAACTTTAGCAGGAAAATAACATTTTTCAAGAACTGCTATAAAGCCAAAACAATCTGTTACCTTAAATTATACGTTTATCTCTGTGAAGCTGCTTTGAAACAATCTACATTGTTAAAAGCGCTATATAAATGAAGATGACTTGACATAAGAGTTAAAAACCAGCAAATGATGTCATGCATTTAAGAAAATAGGAAAAATGTCCTCACCTCCGTTTCTTCCTCGATCTTGGCTCCTTCGGTTTGCAAAAGAGCCAGCAACGTGTCTAGTGAACTGTGTCCTGAAAAAGATCCCATTTAAATCATGATTACATACAGAACAAACTGAAATATTCTGAAATTCACCAAGTGGCATCCGGTTGTCTCCATTAGACTCATTAATATTGCATTCTTTAACTGGACAGTTATCTTAGAAATAACATTATTGTGTAAAACAATAAATCATGGAGGGATAATTACGGTTGATACTTGAAGCAGAAGATCAAGTTGTGCATAAATGCAAAAACGAATGAATGAAAGTCATGTCACTGCATCCTTTAAAGCCTCATATACAGTCTGTGATGAAGAAATCCTCATAATATGGGTGTGTGTTTTGCATAGTGTGTATTGTTACGGTCCTGTCCCTAATTTTAATTTTAATTTTAGTGTTTTTTGAGTCAATTCTAGGTCCAATTCCTCTGTGGGCGGAGTTGCCTTATTGAAAATCGGCTGCACCTGTGGCAACTTATTTAAGGATCTCCTGGATTTTATCAAGTCTCTCTCATTTTTGTTTTGTATCTTTGTGTGAAGGGTGGGTTATTGAGTTTGTGTTCCCATTATGATTTCTACCAATCCCATTTCCAACCATTTATTGATTTGATGTTGTATTGATATTTATTATGGTTACCTTATGTTTTTTGACCCTAGACATTATTTGTTTAACTTTAAATAAACGTATATTCTTCTTTATGTAAACCCATTTTGTGAATTGTCCTCTTTATGTTATGGCTTGGAGCCGGGTCGTAACATGTATAACTTTACATCAGTGTGGTTCCTTTTGGAAATTATTCTTTGTATTGCTTGCCGTAACTGTTGTCTGTCTGCCGTATCCTATTGACCCTGATAAACACGATTACTTTCAAAACTTTTGCTCAGGTAAACTGACACTGAAAGTATAGAGAAAGCTGGATAAATACAGAGCAAGAAATACAAGCCTTCCACAGAGACGTTTGTGTATCAGTTTGCCCTGACATGATCAGTATCCAGTGCAGAGGAAAGAGAAGAGCAAACCTCCTCTATATAAAGGAAGCATTATGTTGTCAAACAGGTTTACCGGGATGTTTAATTGTTTTACACCAAAGGAGGAAGACAGAAAGGTTTGGATAAAAAAAAGGTGTGCTCTTTTACGTTCCCGTCTACACTGAAATATTTGAATTATTTAAAGTTTTTCTAAGTATTTGGATACTTAAGTCATGCTTAAAAATGTCTGGAAGTAATTGGCACGTGTGTGTCAAATGGTTTAATCAGCTGGTGATTTCCAGTATATGTATGAAGTCGGTTCTCCCCAATTTCACACAGGTGTTCTATTAGAGGAACCGGACCCAAATAACTATTAACAAAATCTTTAGTTTTAATGCTATTGTTTGATCATTTTAAACAGAACGCATGTTTGTGAAGAGTGTGGTGTTCATGTCACCTAGCGTGGACTTGCGGATCTGATAGGACTCGTGCAGATCTTGTAAACAGCAGTAGCGTTTGGTCAGCTGGATCTTCTGGTGGTCCAGTTCAGGCTGAAGGCTCAGGTTCTGCTCGGCCAGGCTGCGGTTACTGGCGATCGTCAGCTCTTTGTTCTGTTGCATCTCCTGCATCTGTGACGGCAACAAAGTCACAAACAAGAGAAGCTAGTCAAACCTCTGGTGTCCTAGATGAAATCAATGCGCAACGAACATATGAGGAACAAAAATACCCTAATATGGAATTCACAAAGTAAAATAAACACAATAAATAATTCCTGCGTCAACTTTGGATTATACTAACCACACCAGTTATATAAATGAAAACCATTGCAAGCATTCTGCATGGAAAACTTACCATTTATGATAGTGTATGTATATTTATATTGGAATAAGGACAAATGTCAAGAACTTAAATAAATAATTGTATTAAAAAAAATATATTAGTTAAGAATGGACCATAGATAATGTAATAAACCATTTTAAAATCAAAGGTTACATGAAATTAACCTTTATTAATTATTAATCATATGAAGGTAATATCAGCATTGTTATACATAGTAATGAAATGGCTGAACACAATCAATCCAGAAGAGATTTCACGTTTGTTTGACAGAATCTGTCCGTTCATACACAATAAATGCATGCCAGTCTTAAATATATCACAATCATATTTTGTCTTTATTTTATGAGCAGTTCCTATTGCCTCCATTCTGAACTATAACACTGTTTTTATTCCATCTACGTATCCTGCCCCTCCTTCCGTCAACAACACTTTTACATCTACCAATATTGATGCAGTCAAAGGTGAAAGGGCTCCATTCAAGATAACAACAAATTATCACAAAACCAGCCGTGAAATCAAAGCTCGCGCACCTGTCACTGACCCACACTCACTGTCAAGAGGAACTATGATCATATTTCAGGATAAAATGAGCGTTTCGTGGCTGACATGTATGCGGTCACCAACCTCGTCCATCTCCCGGACGATGTTCCGGAGCTTGTCATCGTCCTCCAGCAGTTCGTGTAGCTGTGTGGCGGAGTACGAGTGAAATCTGTTCTCGAAGCCGGACATTTCTCCCATGGCTTTGTTATTGTGTGTGTGTCTCTCCGCTACCGCAGGGAAGTCTCTTGTGTTTCTCCTCGACCGGAAGTCGAGTAATTCCCGACAAATCAGCGCCTGTGAATGGACGTGACGTCACGCGCGTGGACGTGTGAGCGACGTCAAGAAGGCCATTCATGGAAAAGGATTTAGTAAATATAGTTTTATTATATAATTTGTATATAAACATTAACATCTTTTCGTTTATACATTCACATTAATTTTCCTAGAATTTGGACACAATTGTTTTTCATTTATAGTATTAGACATTATTATTTAATTATATTATATGTAATTAAATGTTTTAATAATTGTTTTCAATTAAAATCACAATCATTTTAGTGTATTATTTCTGGTTGTTTATTTAAGCATCTGTTTTATTTGTCTTAAAGGGATAGTTCACCCAAAAATAAAAATTCTGTCATTAATTACTCACCCTCGATGTTGTTCCAAACCCATAAGCCTTTCTTTCATCTATGAAACACAAATTAAGATGTTTTTGATTAAATCTGAGAGTTTTCTGTCCCTCCATTGAGAGCTACGCAACTACTACACACTAAAGTTCATAAAGAGATCATAAAACTAATCCATATGAATTAAACGGTTTAGTAAAAAAATTCTGAAGAGACATATGATGAACAGATTGAATTTAGTCTTTTATTCACATATAAACATTCATCAAACACATCAGTTGTGGTAAACAGAAGCTCAAGCATGTTTGCTTGACGCGCGAGAACCAATGAGGTTCATTGCTTGAGCTCCTGTTAATGTCCACAGATCAATGTTTATATGTGAATTAAAGACTAAATTCAATCTGTTCATCATATGAAGCGATTGAGTCTCTTCGGAAAATTTGGACTAAACCGATAAACTCATATGGATTAGTTTTAGTATCTTTTTATGAACTTTTTGAAGCGTACGGTTATGTAACCATCAACGGAGGGACAGAAATGCAAATGTCTCAAATTTCATCAAAAAGATCCTCATTTGCATTTCGTATTGATTTAACCCATAGATTAACCATAGTTTCTGCCACAAATACTATAGTGTCTACCGATAATAAATAAATGAGAACACTATCTCAGAATATTTTGGTCTTTTTTTATGTATTAATTTTGTCAGTGCTAGTGGCTATGGTCATTTGTTTGATATTTAGCATGGTAAGGGCGATAACTATAACAATAACGATAAATATTTAGTTCTAAAAATATTTCTAAATACATCAGAGTACAACAATAACTTCTCAGAGAAAGAATACCATTGGAAAAACTTTCAGAACGATTTTTTCCCCGCTGATGAACGATGAAAACATTGACAGCCAATCAGAATCCCGCTATACTGCTGTAACAAGCTCGAGCATGGCCAAACAAACTGATACACAAGCGTCTCGGTGGAAGGCTTGTATTTCTTGCTCTGTATTTATCCAGCTTTCTCCATACTTTCAGTGTCAGTTTACCTGAGCAAAAGTTTTGAAAGTAATCGTGTTTATCAGGGAGGGTCAATAGGATACGGAAGACAGAGATTTACAGCAATATAAATAATAATTTCCAAAAGAAACCACACTGATGTGAAGTTACACACACTATGTTATGTCTGCATCAATATGCTATACTAACACATTATTATGTCGTGTTTCAAAGCATACACGAGTGAAACCAGAAACATGACTGCTCTGTTTATGCCTGGTTTATTCGGCACACCACACCGCAACAATCCCCCTGGTTGTTGCCCACCAGGGGGTGTCCTCTAGTGGCCATCAGGTATTGTTACACCAACTCAAATACATTACACACTATGCAAAACCCATATTATGATGATTTCTTCCATCAGACTGTATATGAGCCTTTTAAAGGATGCAGTGACATGACTTTAAATCATTCATTGTGTTAGTGAGGCTCACCCTGTGGCCTGTGTGGGTCCTAACACCCCAGTGTAGTGACGGGGACACTATACTGTCAAAGAGCACTGTCCTTCGGATGAGACGTTAAACCGAGGTCCTGACTCTGTGGTCACAAAAAATCCCAGTATGTCTTTTGAACTGTTTTATCTATAGTGTGGTAACCTGTAACACTCCTTATGTAAAGTACTGTACATTGTAGTTTGGATTAGTGGTTTATTGGTGACTAGATATCAAAAAGAAAGAAGAACAAAAGAAGTCAATATTTATTGCTATGTTCAGAACATTAAGAGTAAAATCACATTTATTCTTCTCCCTCTTCGCCTTCTCCGTCGGGAGTGTCGACTCCCACCTCTTCGTAATCTTTCTCGAGAGCGGCTAAATCTTCACGGGCCTCCGCAAACTCGCCCTCCTCCATTCCTTCTCCAACGTACCAGTGCACGAAGGCTCTCTTCGCGTACATTAGATCAAACTTGTGATCCAGACGGGCCCAGGCCTCGGCGATGGCTGTGGTGTTGCTCAACATGCAGACTGCCCTTTGAACTTTGGCCAGATCACCTCCTGGAACCACAGTTGGCGGCTGATAGTTGATACCGACCTGATTATAGTAGAAGAAAAGCAGTTTAAGAAACACGTTTTTCCTCACGTAACAAAATCATGCGAATATTTACAATCCTGTTTAAAAGTGTGAGGTCTGTAAGATTTTGTTCTTCTGCTCACCAAGGCTGCATCTATTTGAACAGTAAAAACTGTAATATTGTGAAATATATTTTAGAATGTAATTTATTTCTGTGATCAAAACTGAAATCACATGATCTTTACTGCAGACTATCATGTTATTTCTAAGAATGTAATTTCTCACTTTCCACAATCCAACAAACCCAGATTGAATGTTGAAAACCAGCGCTGACCAATGCCAACGGGTAACCCACAGATCCAACAAAACCCAATGAAGTGTCTGTTGCCGTCAGTCGGTGTCGGTCGTGCAGTGTGAATTGCCCTTCAAAGACACAGACTGACCTTGAACCCTGTGGGACACCAGTCCACAAACTGAATGGTCCTCTTGGTCTTTATGCTTCCAATGGCGGCATTGACATCCTTCGGAACCACGTCTCCACGGTACAGCATACAGCAAGCCATGTACTTCCCGTGCCGGGGGTCACACTTCACCATTTGATTGGCCGGCTCAAAGCAAGCGTTGGTGATTTCCATGACGGACAGCTGCTCGTGGTACGCCTTCTCGGCGGAGATCACCGGGGCGTACGTGACCAGGGGGAAGTGGATGCGCGGGTACGGCACCAGGTTGGTTTGGAACTCTGTCAGGTCGACGTTGAGAGCGCCGTCGAAGCGCAGGGAGGCGGTGATGGAGGACACGATCTGGCCGATGAGGCGGTTGAGGTTGGTGTATGTGGGCCGCTCTATGTCCAGGTTACGGCGGCAGATATCATAGATGGCCTCGTTGTCCACCATGAAAGCGCAGTCTGAGTGCTCGAGGGTGGTGTGTGTGGTTAGAATGGAATTGTAGGGCTCTACCACTGCGGTGGAAACCTCAAGAAAAATCACACAGAAAACAGTTTGATGTATTTATAATGTTTTTCATAATCAACTACAATTTTACTTTTTCTGGGGAAAAAGTGAGTGGTTCTTGAGGTGGTTTCCAGGACATTGCTATGTGGTTGATACGGTGTTTTACGGGGTTAAGTGGAGTTAAGTGCAGTAAGAATACTACTTAAGGTTACTGGTTTGATCACTAAGATCTGTGTCCATCTGCACCTTTTAACTCTTTCCACAAAATTAATTCAACCCAGTCTTGCTCATTAAAGTCATCATAACATCAAAATCTATAATGCCTGTTATGGATCTTATTGTGAATGATTCATCCATGCATATATTTTGTTAGCACCATTTAAAAAAAAAATCATAACTCGATAATCCGGTGAAATGACAGACCTTTCTCTAGGGATGTATGCTGGACTTCTCCAATCATTTAGTCCACTTAAACCCGCCCCATTCTTACAACTGCAAGCTTCTGCTGACAGATCGAGACTAGTAGCCTGCCATAATTTTTCCTTTTTCAATAATCCATTTCACTCGTATGTATGTAGGTCACAATTTATATGAAAATATCTGACGGTACTACGGTTTCATTGCGACTTTAAAGTGAAGGGAACTAAATTTTTAAAATATGGTACCTTAGGCGAAGGGTAAACGGCAAACTCAAGCTTGGCCTTCTTGCCATAGTCAACGGACAACCTCTCCATCAACAATGAAGCAAAACCCGATCCAGTTCCACCGCCAAAGCTGTGGAAGATGAGGAATCCTTGTAGTCCAGTGCACTGATCGCACTAAAAACAAAAGCACAAACTATTAGTTCATCTATAAAAAAGTATAAGCAGTAGAGATGCACTGATTGATCGGCTGGTGACCGGAATTGGCCGATTTTCACATGATCTGCCATGAACGGCCGGTCAGTCTGACATGTGCCGATTTTATGGCGGTCAAATGCACTTGTTAATGCATGATTAACATCGCGCAACATGAGTGCATTCACACCGGGAGCAGGAGCATCGCTTGAGCAGCAGTGAAGCGGGGGTTTCGGCGCCGAGTCTATTTTTGCTGCGCTGCTCACGCTCAATTAAAGTGAAAGCACACTTTTGATGGATAAAAAAATAATATGATTTCACACAAAATATAAGTGCCACAAAAAGTGCCTAAATGCACAGAATTTGCGTGTCTAGTGTGTTTTAACAAGAACTCTAGTAGTCCATGACAGAAAAGAAAATGAAGACTCAAAAAAATGTATAGAAAATTTACCCATTTAAACTTGGGTAAAAGTATATGGTGTTTTATAAAATATATATAGAAAATAAATATTTGTGTGTGCTGTAGTTAGAAAAAATGAAATCGGAATCGGCTAAAATCGGTATTGACAGGTCAAACTCAATGAAAAATCAGAAATCGGCCTAGAAAATGGTAATCATGCATCTCTAGTAAGCAGTATTAACTAAACAGAGAAAAATGTCTTACCAGTTTGCGTACGCGGTCAAGTACCAGGTCTACGATTTCCTTGCCAATGGTGTAATGGCCTCTGGCATAATTGTTGGCGGCGTCCTCCTTCCCAGTTATCAGCTGCTCTGGGTGAAACAGCTGTCTGTATGTTCCAGTTCGAACCTCATCTGAATGGGGGGAAATTAATTTGAAAAAAATGTATTTCTTTCTTCTGCTTAAGACAAAAGAAGATATTTTGAAGAATATGGGTAATCAAACAGTTGATGTACATTGACTTCCATAGTATGGGAAAAAATACTATGGAAGTGGGCCTATCAACTGTTTGTTACTCATATTCTTCAAAAGAAACCAGAATAGAAATTCATACAGGTTTAGTCTAAATAACTTGAGGGTGAGTAGATGATGACAGAATTTTCATTTTTGGGTGAACTCACCATTTAAGTCACCATGCAATCAAAATTGACAATTTTTAATTGAATAATTTGTTATAAATTACTTATTCGTGCACAATATTTAAAAAAAATATATATATTATGTGCCCTTAGTAATCTTTACTCAAAATAACTTTAAAACACATAAAAAGTAATAAAAATTGTACTAAGCTATAAAAAATGTTTTATTAAAAAACATAATAGTACATAAAAATTACTATAATAACACTGGAATGCTGAGTGCTCTATATTTGGCAGGTTTTTGGAGACGAGGGGTTGAAAAAACAGGTTTTTGTCAATATAATATTACTTTTACTCACTGTGATTTTGCCAAGCAAGACATGTTCCTTGATCAACATGTTGATACTCGATTTGGTCCCAACCATATACCTACCTCTAAACTTGACCCTTACTCACAAGCTATCCCTAAAATCAGAGGGAAATTATAGGTGACTAACACCTAACCCTGGTTGTAAGCCTAAACTTGACATTAACTCTAAACTTGTCCCTCAAATCTGATTGGTTGTTGAGCAACAAAGATGTTGATCCAGGAGGAACAGTTGTCACTTGGTGAAATCAGGTTCATCACTTTTACTACAATATAATTTGGTAACTTGAACTAAAAATAATAATGAAAACTATTTTTATGATTTACAGTAGTTACAGTAACTGTAGTGAGGTATTTTTGACATTTTTTGTTAAAGTCTAAAAAAGTAGTGAAGTGTAAATGCATCCTGACCGACGACAGTGGGTTCGAGGTCCACGAACACGGCTCTGGGAACATGTTTCCCGGCACCGGTCTCGCTAAAGAAGGTGTTGAAGGATGAATCTCCGCCTGAGGTGGTCTGGTCGCTGGGCATGTGTCCGTCCGGCTGAATGCCGTGCTCGAGACAGTACAGCTCCCAGCAAGCGTTGCCGATCTGAACTCCCGCCTGACCCACATGAATGGAGATACACTCGCGCTGAAGGAAAAAAAATCAAATGAATGAGTTCAAACAAATGAATTGCCTAACGTTACTCGTTTAATTGTATCATTAAGCATCATATTATTGATAAAGTGAAGCTTATAAATCTGAAAAGAAGAATGACCGTTGGTCGGCTAACGGCTTAACTTTTTCGAATACTGACAAATTTACTCACCATTTTTATGGAGTATTTTAAGGAGGTTTATTGTTTGACAAAATAATTTAATAAATAATCAAATTAATTAGTTAAACCAAATGAATTGTCTACTCAATTAATTTGATCATCAAGCATCATATTATTGATACAAGTGAAACTTATAAATCTGAAAAGAAGAATGACAGTTGGTCGGCTAACGTTAACGTTAACAACTTTTTCGAAGAAGTTAACTTACTGAGAAATTTACTCACCATTTTGAAGAAGTATTTTAAGGAGGTTTAATGTAAATATGGTGTAGATACGAAAGCCTTCGTGTACATATATCTATAGTAGAAAGAAATTTGATAATTTCTATTTCTATTTTGTTCTGATTTGGATGCGTGGAACTCTTCTCGTCTGCCGATGCCGGTATTGTTGTTTGAAATTAATTCGCAGGACTTTATATCGCAATGAACTCTGACCCCGCCCACCTTCTCGGTTATTGGATTAATTCAGAATATAATTATAATATGGATGTCAATCACGTATTGGAGGATTATTATTGGTCCATACCTCAAATATTTAAATATAACCTGTTTTTACCTTTACCAGCACTTCCAAATAGACATATGTTTATAAATAACTAGTAGCCTATTAGAACACATACAATTAGTGTATTTGATTATCTTTGAGGGAATTTGTAATTATTATTTTTTTCAAAGGGGTAATTTATTTTCAGTTTGAAAGCAGTCTGTTGTTGGATTTGTTTATGGATTGTTTCAGAATGACAATGCATCTTGCATCCATTACCTTAGCGACGCTCGTGACCGGGTATAAATAACAGGTGCACGAGCTCGAGATGCTGACAATGAGCGGACGAGTAGGAGACCTCAGTCCCAAACAAACTGAGGCTTTAGCACAGGCAAGTAAATGCACAAAATCTATTTGTTTTAGCATTTTTATTCCTGAATTTCAAGATATTTTCACTTAGTATTTTGAGTGTGAGTCATAGTTCTTTTGAACTTTTTCTTCATCAAAGATTCCTGGAAAAAAAACGGTATCACAGTTTTCACACAAATATTAAGCAGCACAACTGTTTTCAACATTGATAATAATAATAAATATTTCTTGAGCAGCAAATTAGCATGATTTCTGAAGGATCATGTGACACTGAAGACTGAAGTAATGATGCTGAAAATTCAGCTTTGATCACATGAATAAATTACATTTTAAGGTGCATTATTACAAGATCATAGTAATATTATAACAATTTTTAATTGTAATTATATTTCGCAATTACTGTTTTCACTGGATCAAATTATTTTAACCTTGGTGAGACTTCTTTCAAAAACATAAAAACTCTTACCGACCCCAAACTTTTGAACAGTAGTGCTATCATTATATAAAAATGTTATGCATACAAAACTAACCTTCAGAGTTATTAACCCTGCAGGTCAAATAAATGTTATTATATTTAAATGTCGTTTGTTTGGTCAGTTTCGGGAGAAAATACCAGATGTGTTGGATCAACTGTCCAATCAAACCGACCATTACCTTCTCCGGTGGCTAAGAGGTGAGGACAGATTTATATTTATCAAGATTTAATAACGCAAACAACATGCTTCTCGTAACATTTACTTCATGGGAGTTTGATTTCAGGTGAACTTTAATATGATTATGAATATAGTGGAGACCTGCTTTTAACTAAATGATCTCTGACTGCGTGGTCATATCGGATGACCTATGACCTCATGAACCTGTGTGTTGATTAACAGAATGCCAGATCTACAATAATCTTCCGGGAACACTTGTGATTATATGGAGGACGATACTTTTACACAGTACTTACAAGTTCTCTTCCATGGAAAAAAACTCAGAGTTATTTCTAAGATTTATTTAGTTTGTCTTTACCGATTGCTTTATCTTAACCAGTTTTATCTAGAAATCAATAATTTCTGTTGAGATAGAACATCCCAAAACCATCTGCTGACTTTACTTTTTAAATAACAAAGAATATATATAGAATATATAGAATAACATTATAAATGTTAGCATGAAAAGTACGGAGGTACTAGTGTCCAAAAAGCTGTGACACAACACATGTAAATCTGTACATGGGAAACTAAGGGTTGACAGAACTAAAAATGACAATAAAAATACATTCATCCCTCTTTTATTCTTTATTTGAAGAAAATACAAATGAACAAACACAATCTAAATAAAACAAAACCTGTGCGTTGTTATCAAGGACCATAGAGACCCATTTACGTCTGTCTGAAAACATTCCAACATTACTCAATTACACATTTTTGATTTTCAAATACAAAATTCTACAGTATGAACTGAAAATCTATTTCTGGAATATATATATATTATTGTAATGCAATACAGCAAATTTAATCCAACTGAATTCTATTAGATACACTGCTTTTCTACTTATAATTCAATGTATTTGTGTCTCACTAGATTCTATGAAATCCATATTTAATATCATACAGTTTGAATATATTTATACAATGATAATGAAATCATAAACTTAGTTTAAACCTCTTCCACTTATTTTTCTTACTTTTATTTCCAGGTCTTCTCTGAATAGGGTTTCACAGTATTCATGCATGAATCTTATCTTAACACGCAGCAAATGAGCTCAGCCGTTCAAACTGGCAGATCTAATTGAAGAATCTTGAGTGAAATCCAAGGTCTGAATGACTCACGCGCAATATGGTCAATGTGGGTTTGGAAACGCGCGTCACTTGCTGCGTTGGTAAGGGACGTAAAAATATCATGCATCTGTGAGCCTCGTGTGTTTGAGAAACTGCCAATGATGACTCAGATCGTATCTCATCGTAAGTGTGAGGACAAACATGGTTTGTGTGTGTTTGATCAGCCGGACGCTTCGGGTTCGTGTGAGGGATGTGACGCGTGACGGGATCCGTCCAAATCCAGGTCTGACTCGCCCGGCGTGCAAGTAGAACAAGGATGATGCTGCTACTCAAACACAAATATGAAAGAAACAAGTGGAAAAAATACATAAAGATGAGTTTCAAGTTGAAATCATGTCAAACAGTCATTTGCTTATGGAAGAGCATCTCTTCGCATCACAGTACTCACAGTTAGGCCGAGGGGTCAGAATTAGAGGGGTTTGGACAGCATGCTGGACGGGCTGAAGGTTTGATTGGCTCCAGAGGAATCTTCACTGACGGGAGGGAGTCTTTGGGACACTTTGACTGGGAGAAGACGACACCATTGCAACAGACAATATGCATGCAGGTACACTAACACTCAAGAGTTTGGGCTCAGTATGCAAATATTTTAATCAGAAATGTTTCTTGAGCAGCAAATCAGCATGTTAGAATGATTTCTGAAGGATCATGTGACACTGAAGATTGGATCACAGGAATAAATTACATTTTAAAATATATTTCAATAGAATTATAATAATATTGAACTCAATTACTGTTTTTACTGTATTTTTTTACTGACTTAATTCAAAAACATAAAAAAATCTTAACAACCCCAAACTTTTGACCGGTAGTGTATATTTTATAAGTGTACGTACCCAGGGTCCAAAATGAACTTGAAGCTGTGTTGTGCTGCCAGCTTTTCTAGAATACACTGTTTGTATTGCTTTGATTCAATGTGCTTGCATTAGATGAACATTTAGCGATATTGAAATTTAAGTCATGCACTTTGTTGCAGTTCCTACCACAGTTGGCGAGTAAGAGTTTAGTTTACTCACCAAGGCCAAGTGTTAATTCTGGACCCTGAATGAATACATATTTCATGCAAAATCATCATTCAGCACTGTACAAATGACCACAAGCTACACAATAAAGGACCAGGAGACAAGAGGACAACTCTGGCTATGCTAAGTGGAAAATTTAGCAGGGACTTAAATGGTAATAAGTGTTATTATACAGTGCCTTTTCAGCAACACTGTGGAATTAAAAGATAAAATATGATTAAATCACAACACACACACAAACAACATAAGATCATCTCTGTGTTCATGAGTGTATCCGCATGATAACATCTCACACATCTGTTTGTTCTTACCTCTTCATCGCTGTTGTTGTGTTCCTCCGCTTTGGCTTTTTTCTTCTCTTTCTTTTTCTTCTCATCCTCCTTCTTCTTCTTGTCCTTGTCAGGCAGGATGTCGTCGAGCCAGGCCAGGTCATGCTGAGAGAAGACCAGGTCCAACATCTTCCTCACGACCATCAGGCCCAGAATCTGACGGAGGAACAAGTTACTTGGCATTTGTGCAAGCGAATAGTCTTCAAATACAAAAAGTGAACGACATACTAATAATCTGGGCGAGTCACATATGGGTGATTCACACAAAAACTCCAGCTCATATTTCATCCACACACACAAAAAATTCCAATACCCTGTGTATAGAAAATAAAGCCTATTTTAGAAATAGTTAAATTTTTTACACTGACATTTTCATAAAAATTAAGCATCTTTTCAACAAATTTTAAATTTTTCAGAATAAAAATAAAATACATCAAATACACACAACACACTACATGCTAATATTCTGAGAGAGTCACATATATGTAAAGGTCAGGTCATATTTAATTATAAAATAAAATAAAAAAGCCTATTTTAAGATCTGACGAAAACTCCAGGTCATATACATATATCATATCATAAAATAATTAAAATTAAATTAAATGCGCCTATTTTAAGATTTTTTATCATTATTTTTAGAATAAAAATTTAATATTTTGAATAGAAAAAATAAAACCTATTTTAGGAACATTAAGATGCAAAATAAAAGTAAAAAATAACAAAAAAAAATGATTTTTTTTTTTTGCACTATAACATTATTTTCATGAAAATTAAGAATATTTTCAGATTTGTTTCTTTATATTTTGGGGTGAAATGTGACCTAAACATCTCTTCATGAGATTCACCTAAAAACCACATCAGCGTGTGTTTTAAACACATTTCTAGTGATTGGTCCAGAGAAGCAGAGTGTGTGGAGAACTCGCACCATGACAGGGAAGATGATGGCGGCCACAGTGGACTTGAGGATCCAGAGGACGGCCAAGCAGATGATCTGCACCAGGGTGAAGAGATGCACGCGCCGCAGGGGGACGTGCCGCAGGAACGCGAAATCTGGCTGGTGCTTGGCTGGCATGAGGTACAGCTTCATCCTCTCCCAAAACTAAGTAGAAAAGACAAAACTACTGAAGTATATATACATACGTAATAGTTTAAGGTCGTTTTTTAACCCAGTATTATTTCTTTTCCAAACAAAATACTTTTCTTTTCTTTTTTTTTAAACTTGACTGTTTAATCCTCCATTTTTGTTGTATAGAAATGAGCAGCTCAGATATTCTCCTTTTGCTTCACAAAAGCAAGAATGTAATACAGGCTTGTAACATGAGGAAAAACATTTTAAGTGCCCCTATTTTTCTATTTTAAAGGTTTAGGAGTTTTGGAGTCTCCTGCAGGTTTACGTGCATACATGGTCAAAAGACACTTGAATAATATACATTGCAATATCAGCTCTTTATTAACAGTGTCTAAAATGGTTTAATAAAAGCCTAATCTGCTCTGATTGGTCAGATTGCCCAGTCTGTTGTGATTGGTCTACTCTGCTCTGATTGGTCAGATGGCCCAGTCTGTTGTGATTGGTCTACTCTGCTCTGATTGGTCAGATGACTCAATCTGTTGTGATTGGTCTACTCTGCTCTGATTGGTCAGATGACTCAGTCTGTTGTGATTGGTCTACTCTGCTCTGATTGGTCAGATGGCCCAGTCTGTTGTGATTGGTCTACTCTGCTCTGATTGGTCAGATGGCCCAGTCTGTTGTGATAGGTCTACTCTGCTCTGATTGGTCAGATGGCCCAGTCTGTTGTGATAGGTCTACTCTGCTCTGATTGGTCAGATGGCTCAGTCTGTTGTGATTGGTCTACTCTGCTCTGATTGGTCAGATGGCCCAGTCTGTTGTGATTGGTCTACTCTGCTCTGATTGGTCAGATGGCTCAGTCTATTGTGATTGGTCTACTCTGCTCTGCTCTGATTGGTCAGATGGCTCAGTCTGTTGTGATTGGTCTACCGCTTACAGTGTCGGAAACGAAACGGCCATTACCATAACTGAACTTCAGCTCCTCAGTGCTTGATGCAGTGAAACAGTAACGATGACGTCGGTTTTACCATATCAATTCCAGCATGACTCCTCATCCTTTGGGAGAGCGTGTAAAGCAGATTTGCTTTTTTAGCACAGAAAACAGCGTCTTCTCTACATGTCGACAACACAAACTAAACTCTTTAAGTCTCAGCTACAACTACAGTGTTTGAGGGTCAAAGTAGATGTTGTTCGCGAGCAGCCAACGAAGATCACAGACGGGCATTATGCAAATTTGTTACAAACCTACGTAGGTTAGTACAGGAAGTAAAACGATAATAACTGACGACTCGTTTCGGCAGTTCAGAATCACATCTTTCTTTAAGGACAATGACTTTATTTGTCGTGCACTTTGATCTTTGAAACTTTGCAGAGCTTTTACATCCACAAACAGCTTTATTACACACTGCATGAAAGATAATATTTGAAAAAGCATAATAGGGGCACTTTCATTTTTGGGGGAACCATTCGTTTAATACAGCAGCGCAGCGATCTGAACAGCTCTTACAGAGTGACGACGTGTACCTGAATGCCATGGAGAGAAGCGACACCCATGTACAGGAACACACCATACAACACAGGCATAGGGATGTACTGTGTAGAAATACAAACAATTATTTGTACAGCTTCTAAATTTCACTAAAGCCCTATTCGGATGGTTATTGTTTCTCATGGGGACGTCTGTAAAAATACACTTTCATGGCACCTCAGTGATAATAAAAATGTATGCATTTGTTTGGCGATTTATTCACGGTGGAGTTCTTGCTGCTCACATGTTCAGTCACATGATTGACAGCTGTAAACAAAATGTCTGTTATTGCTTAGACAGTTAATAAATTCACATTTAATAATAGAAAAATAATATAATTTTTTATTATTTTAATATTTAAATATATTTTAAAAATAAGACAATTTACACGCTACAGTTTCAATGGTTATGCTGCCTTCACATGCTAAAGGAAATATTTTGTAAACAAGAGTTTCCTAGTCAGAAATTGGACATTCTCAAGACATATTTACTACTGGGAAACTCTGAGATAATTTTGATACCTAAGTTCCCGAGTTGGGGTGCCATAAACTTTAAACAAGAAAGATTTCTGATGCTATTCTTTATTAGTTTTCCCCACAGTACCTACATCGCCTTGTCTTTTTGTTAAAGCAGTGCGTATTTACATATATGAATAATAATTTGAAGCATATTGTATACACAGTGAAAATAGCCTGTATTTGACAGAAATTCCAGAATCTATATAGCGCGGTGAATGTTTATATGGTTGCCAATGAATGGGACACTACATTTGATCCAAAATTAAATATTTTTAATAAAGTTGGGCTTTAATAAGATTTCCCCAAGAGATAATTAGCATTAATTAGGCTGGGGATTTATACATGGGTGGTGAGAGAAAAACACAGATATTCTGGATTTGCACGATTATAAAACTACAAACTAAATGTTCAATAATATTAATATTCAGCAATGTTACTGATTTGACTGCACTGAGACTATTACGACATCACTGTTTTCTGCACAGCTGCTTTAAAGCTGAATTTCACTAATTTCATAATTGATGTACTTTACACAGTTATTGTACCGAAATGAATCAACACTGAACTGATTTCAAAAGAATAATGACTGTCTTTTCAGAGGTGCTTTATTTGAATTGAATTCTGTTTGCATCATTGAATCGTTATTTTCCTGTTTATCGCTGTAAAGCTGCTTTATAGAAATAAAGGTGACTTGACTTGAAATGTTGCATTTACCTTACATCCCCATTAAAACAATTACTGTCCAAATAGTGCTCAAGTGACAAAAAACAAGCATGATTTTATAAAAGTAAAGTGCAGTTTTGATTACCTGTAGTACTGGTGCAAGGAAGACAGACACTCCAGTGAGGACAAACACTAAAATGCCTGTGAATCTCTGTTCCCTACGATAAACACAAACAGAATAATTCTCACACTAATATTTACGCTTAAATCTACAAAAAAAGGTCTTGCTTTGACTTACCGCACACCAAGAAACTGTGGCTGCTCACCGGGAGCACTGGACTCACTTTCCATCCTCAGAGAGTCGATGTGGGCGATGGAAATGACCGTGGCCGCTACGTACCAGGGCAAACCCATGAAGGAGCAAACGGCCATGAGGATGCCCACCCAGAACAGGTCCAGGTGATAACCACAACCTTTCTGCTCCAGGGAAAACGGGGAAAAGACGTTGTGCAATGCTAGATGGAACAACACATTAATGCTTATGGACATGCATGCATATTACATAATCATAACTCAACATCATGGTGCTGGGGGATTGCGCTTGGTCACCAGTGGGTGCTAGCCAGTGTTGTTTTAATATTATTTATATACTATTATAGTATTTATTATAAGTTTCATTAATTTTGTTATCTGTTTTTATTATATATTAATATTTAGTTTTATTTCAGTTTTAATAATCTTAGAACTTCAACTTTAAAATTATTACCGGTACATAGTTTTTAGAAAATTCTGTTTTTTTTAAGTTTAAGTTAAACCCTGTAAAGCGTGACATGAAATAATAGTCCTAAAAAATCCCAAAAATATGCAATTTCATGCCGTTGCTGATATCTTCTATAAAATGCATATAAATATCAGTCGTCACTCTATATCTACCAATAATATGTCTTAGTAAGATGATATTAAATGCTTAGTTTTATAATCAAAGCTCTAGTTTTTATTGTGGGGGCAAAACATAATGCAATGTGATTCAATGATGATTGAGAGATGAACAAATAAATGTTCCTCAAAAGCCTGTTGTATATTTGATACATACACCTTAACATGATTTTAAAAATAATTATGTATGGATAATCAAGTAAACCTTCAGTTCAAAATAAACCTTGGCATATTGCTAACAATATAAAAATTATTCTTATGTTTACTTTATAAAAATCATTAAATATTTCACAACAAGGATACACATCTAACCTGAAGGGGGACATTTTCAGAATTATACTAAAAGGCCTTTTACTTACTTTTACTTTACAGTTTTTCATCAAATATTTATATAGTTTTATGTAAAGTACCAACAGCTTTTTTTAGTTTTTGTATTTCGATACAGTGTTTCTGAGTGGTTTCTAGAGTGTGAGAATGAGTGTTGTTAAAAGCTAATAAGTTTCATAGGTGACGTCCAGCACCTTTAGTTTGTTTTCTTTTCGGTTGACGATGACGGCTGTGATCTGCTGATCCATGAAGATGAGGATGGTGACCAGCAGAGCAGGGACAAAACTGGCCATGCACATCCACCACGGGTTCTTCCCTAAAGGCATGACGATCCAGCCACGATCCGGCCGCGTGGGCTACACACACATAACAATACTCAAGAAAGTCAGCATAGCAATAACCAATGGTTGTCACTGAAATCACATTGCATGTTTTGTAAAGCACATTGGATTAACATGATATATTAGTACATAATCATGAAGAAAAAGCTCAATCAATGCAAATGGAAGGTAAAGAAAGATGCGCGTGTATCCATTGCACAACGTACCTTAAATTCGGTTGGCACAATCAGTTTAGGTGTTTTAAGCCCCATTAACATATCAAGACCAACAAATGTCATGATTGACGTGAAGATTGCAAAATCACTGATGAGTTTCCGAAGCTGCACATTTGCAGAGGAAAAAGAAATATGAAGACATAGAAAACTAGACACAACTAAATAAGAACTAGAGATGAAAGACAAAAGTGCAATAGATTTCAAAATGCAACAGTAGCATGTTTGATGCCTTCAAGTCTTTCTGAGAAGTTTACATATGATGCATTAAACATGCTTGAGCTTGCATTTACCACAACAGATGTGTTTGATGAATGTTTACATGTGAATGAACATTAAATCTGTTCATCATGTAAAGAGATCGTCTCTCTTCAGAACATTTTGAACTAAACCGCTCAATTCATATGGATTAGTTTTACGATCTCTTAATGAACTTTTTGAAGAATCTAGGTGGTAGTTGCGTAGCTGTCAATGGAGGGACAGAAAGCTCTCAGATTTCATCAAAAGGTCTTCCTTTATGTTCCAAAGATGAACGAAAGTCTTACGGGTTCAGATTAACATTAGAGTGAGTAACTAATGACAGAATTTTTATTTTTGGGTGAACTATCCTTTTATCTGAGCGGCTATGTTTATGCAAAAACTTACCACTATACAACATTATGGTGACATTCATGTGTGCTTTTCCCCTATATACAACATGATGAAGACTTGAAGGCAGCATTTCATTTAAATATAACCAACGTAAAAGGCATGTCTGTGGTATAACATAAATATGACACATTCTAGACCTTTATCTGGGTGGGCACATGCAGTTTGGGAGTATCCAAGGACAGCACATAATCCAGAGCACAGAAGACCAGGATGGATATAATTATGGAAAAATCTGCTATCAAGGCGCGACACTTGGAGAAAAACAAAAGCAAGTTGGGGAAGAGAGAGGTAAATACAATATGGATTAGGATAAGGAAAACTGTCTCCATACAGTCTGTACCAGAGAATACACAGGCAGGTGTGTTGACATGCGTGGGAAATACATGTGTGTCCAAACCTGGGTGGGGAAGTAACGGCTGGACTTGAACTTCTTGAGCGAGATGGTCATGGAGTAAGTGCCGAAGAACAGGATGAAAGACAGCATGGCCAGATCTGGGACGTATTTGCAGGATTTGCCCACCAGGGAACCGCCAAATCTCAAGCACTCTTTCTTAGTCATTTGACTCCAGTCCAGAGCCGTGAAGTTGAACTGAGAGGAGGAGTGAGATTGTGTGTGCGCATCGACCACAAAACGCAATCTTTTGTGAAGAAAAACTTATGAAATGCATAACAGTTTCAACTCACCATAGAGTAATCAGAGATGTTTTCAAGGCCTAATGGAGAGGAAGTGTTGAAAGCCACTACAACAGAAGGTAAACAAGCACTAATAGTGTTTTATGCTTATTGACAAGACGTATCATACATATCATACAATAACAGCTTATTTAGATGTTCAAGGGGTGTCAAGAATTTTAACAACATGCCAGTCGACGATACTTACTCCAATCAGCAGCCAAATCGAGTATGGGCGGCAAAAACAAATATGATACACATAAGTTGCAGTGGTCAGACGTAACAAACCAATATGGCATCCAAAAACCAAAAAAAGTCAATATAACATTTAAGTTTGGAAAACCCTTTTCCTCCATTAATGAAACCAAATATTCAACAGAAAATATTTTGGATCTGGATCAAGAACTGTGAGTGAATGCAGGATTGCAGTCATTTGTGGAGAGTAAAATTTAATTATTAATTGTAGTCATTTTAGTTGACAAAAATAAAACGCCATTTTAGTAGAATTGACACAAATTAATTAATGCAACACAAAACACTGACTAAATTTAAATGATATTTTCATCAAAAGACAAAAAATTTGGACTAAATACATTTTTTATTTTATTAAAAAACAATTACTATTATTCATAATAAAAAAATATTATCATTATTACAGTAATTATTATTAATAATAATTATAATAGCAATACTTTGTATTATTTTGAATATTAATTATATTTGAATAATTTATTTTAAAACATAATACTATTTTTTAAATATGTCATCCAAAAGTAATTATTATTATTATTCATAATAACAAAATTGAATTATTTATAACAATTATGAAACTAATATTGATAACTGTATCATTGAATAATAATTGTATTATTGAATAATAATAATAATAACTTTTGAATAACATATTAAAAAACAAACATTATTATTAATCATTATTCATCAAATATGATCAATTATTAATAATACTTTTATTTTTTTAAATATTAATTACTTTTTAATAAAATATATATCAAAAATATTATTATTTAAAAATAATAATAACCACTTTTGAATAAAATATTTTGAAACATTGTTATTGTTATTCATATTATAATTATCTGGGGACTCTTAATATTCAACAGTATTATCTGACTGTCCTGACGCTGTTGTATGAGAACTGAACTGAGCTGGACGATGACATCACTGTTTTCTGCAGAACTGCTTTATAGATGAAATTAACTAATTTAATAATTGATGATCTTTATAATAGAACTTAATCAACACTGAACTGACCTTAGCTGTACAGCCGACATGAACATCAATGTTTGCATCATTGAATCATTTTCCTGTTATCACTCTAAAGCTGCTTTGATACAATCTGTGTTGTATAAAGCGCTATATAAATAAAGGTGACTATTATAATATATATATATATTTTTTTTTTATTCTTGGAATAACATGCACTGGTGAATGAAAAGTCAGGAAAGTGTAAGAAGAAAGTAAATAGGTTGTTTTTCACTGGGTCAAGGGGTCAGACTCACCTTGATCAGGAGCCTGGCACTCACACTTGTAGCTGGTGATGTAATCTGGCTTGAATTCTCGATTGATTGGGTAATAATTGAAGGTGCCCATCATTTTCTTAAGGGCATCAGAGATGAAGATGAAGGAGATGAGGCTGGAGAAGCCCTCCTCGGTGAAGCGCGTCATGTATTTGATGATGTAGCTGGCGTCTGTGGCCACCAGGATCAGACACTGGAGGCAGGAGTGCAAGCCGATCCAGAGCCGGATCTCCATGTAGTCAATGTCATTGTTTCTGAACACAGACGACAATTCAGTTAAAGAACCAAACTCAATGGAAGACTGCTGCTGACTCACATATTTAGAGGATTTTCAACATTTCTAAATCACAGGATGTCACGCTCACATGCTGAATTCATAAAGCAGCTTTTCAAAGATCAGTATCGGTCCCGTAGAACTGAGGATGATGAGCGGTTGACCGCCGAAAAAACAGAAGACCGCGCCGGCCAAAGCCGTGCCCAAAAAGCTTTCCATCACACCCTAAAAAAGTAAACGAGACGCATCAAAAAATAATGGAGCAAATAACAAAACAGAAAAAGTTCAAACACTGAATGCACTTTCAATATATAAAACTTGAAATTAATGTATTCAAATTTTGACTTAATATTGTGATAAGAAATTTTAAGAAGCCTGCTTCTTATGGGAGCCCATTTCTGCCACAAATGCTTCGGTAAAACAATTATGACATATAAAGGTGAAATTATGAGATACTATATCGTAATTTCGAGATAAAAAGTAAAAAAATTATGACAAAATGTTGTAATTACAAGAAAATGATGACACAAAAAGTCGAAATAAGATACTAAGTCATAGTTAGTCTTAATCTTGACTTTTATCATTTTTGTCATAACTTCGACTATTTGTCATAATTTCGACTTTTTGTCACAATTATTTTTTTAAATCTCATTTTATGAATTCAATTTTTTCCTTAAAAAGTCAAAATTATGACATAAGTCATTATTAGAATTTAATAATGCATTATTATTATTTATTATAAAAAATAAAAAGGTGATTATGTCTCACAGCTGCAACTTTTTTTCTCATAATTGTGACCTTATATCACACAATTGCACCTTTATTTCTCACATACTGTACATTTTCTTACAATTATTTTTTATTATAAAATGTCTTATTTTAAACTTTCTCTCACTTTCTCCTTTTTTTAAAATTTGCACTCTAAAATATAAATTGTATACAGGCCAGGCCAACTAATTGCTTCATATTTGGCTGTTTTGAGATTACTGAATAGGCATTATGTCCAAAAAAAAAAATTGGGCATTATATCCAAACATTTGTGGCTAGGAGGTGAATTACTTGGTAGTTGTCCGTGGCGTCCCCCAGCAGTCCTCCAAAGGTGATGGCATTGGTGATGCAGCCCAGGTAAATGAAGAGCACTGCAGAGATCGACTGGATGTGGAAGCCGTCATAGAAGTCACTGAGACACCAGGGCACTTTACGCTTGACGTCCAGCCACAGTCCTCCGCAAAATCTGCACAAACAGAAAGTCTCAGAGGTCACGTAAGGTCAATCTAAAACTCTAGCACTAGCAGGCTCAGCGGACGCTACCGGCCAGTGAATTTCAGCTCCTCTCCAAGCTCATGCGGCGCTGGCATTTCCTCGTCTTCTGCAGACGCTGCGCCTCCTCCTGCGTTCCCATTCGGCTGGCCCAGCTCGTTTAGAGAGAAAACTGACTTCCTGCAGAAACAAACACAATGAACTCTGTGCAAACTCCCTGACACATGCAACATCATGAATTCAAAGTCACATTTAATATGACGGAATCATATATTTTCACTTGAATAAAGTCAGTTCATTTAGATGCTACCACATGAAGTACATGCTTTAGGTTACAACATATTTTTCACAGTGAGCTTTTAATGATAATGCAGTGTGTAAACGGTATGTCTATTATGTTGACAAAACTGTTAAAGTTTGGGGTCAGTAAGATTTTTCACTGTTTTGAGAGAAGTCTCTTATGCTCACAAAGGCTGCATTTATTTGATCAATTTTGTATTTGAATATATATTTTTAAATGTAATTTATTCTTGTGATCAAAGCTTAATTTTCAGCATCATTACTCCAGTCTTCAGGGTCACATGACCCTTCAGAAATCATTCTAATATGATGATTTTCTGCTCAAGAAACATTTCTGATTATTATCAATGTTGAAAACAGTTGTGCACATTTACAATGTTTACAATGAATGAAAGTATTCATTTATTGAAATAAAAAGTAAAATATACTGACCCCAGACTGGTAATTTACGTAGATTCATGATTTAATACCTCATATCTGCTGAAGGCAGTTTCTTTGGGGGTTCGATGCGGATCTTGGGGTCCCATTCTCCAGGAGGAAGAACTATCACCTCATCCAAAAACTCATCAATCCCAGCAATCAAGTCCTCCCGATCTCTGGCTTTATAGGCCACGTCGCTGAAGAGCTGACAGATACACACAGACGTGTTAACAAATACTGTGATGATGCTACATTTTGAGGTACAGAATTACTAATACTTTCTCTTACATCGTCAACCATGAGTGTGGCCATGGCCCGACCGATCTCATTGTAGGATTTGGCTTTGCCATTGGGACCGAGCAGCACAAAGAGGAACCTGGAAAACACAGCACAGAGACAATTCACATTGTATTTGATAAAAAATGTAAGCAATTACAAATCACATCGGAAATTTCTGATTTCCAAAAATATGATTAAAACGTGATGATCTCACTTAATTTTATTTCCTTTTTTATCTTGTCTTCCAGTAAAACGAATATATCCAAACTTTCTTATCAGATTTACTAGAAAAGCTAAATTAACTAATTAAATTAAACATTTATATAATTCTTCAATTGTTTTCAATCTTGTTGTAAACATAAATTGAATTGAATAAACCTAAATAAAGTTTGTCAGATTTATGCTTAAAATAATAATAAACAATAAATAACACAAAATATTCTCTGAGAAAAAGTCCTAATATTTATCTCAAATAAATGTATCTTTTTTTAAGGATATTTAGTATAGAAGTAAATTTCTGCCACATAAAATTATGACATAAAAAGTCAAAAAGAGATAAAAAATAAAAATGACATCTAAATTATCTTGAAAAAGTGACTTTTGTTTTGGTCAATTTCAACTGTCATTTCAACTTTTTAGCTTAGTATCTTTTAACATGTAATATTTTTGACTTTTTATGTCATTTTGACTTTTTGTCTTAATTGTTTTAATTATTATTTACCAAAGCATGATTTTTCCTTATGTGGCAGAAATTGGCTTCCATAGGCTTAGAAACTTTTACTGAAAAAAAAAAAAAAAAAACGTAATAATTCTTTTTTTAAATGCAGAAATCATAATTTGTCTTTGGTTGCACAAACACTTGTATTTCCAATCAATTGCAAAGGAAATGTCTGGAATGTATGGTATAAGTCAAGTGCGGGTTTGCCAGACTGTAACATAAAACTAAAGGCTATTGGCTATTTCAACAGCCAATAAACATATGCAAAATGTTTGGGAATGATCACCTGGTAGGCACAGGGACTTCAGTAAGGCCTCCTAGCGTTGCGGCTTGAGCCAGACGTACGAAGGCCACCAACGGCTTGTCTAAGAAATCCACCTCTCCAATCAGCACGTTAGACGCCTCAGCATCTCTGGGGATCTTCTTCATGAATTTATTCTTCAGCTGGTGGGCGAGATGACAATGCAGTTAGGCATCATGGGTGAGTGGGTTTAAATTAGACCACATAGTCTGTGTCAGATGCTTAGGTCAAGAAATTTCCATGTTGGAAAGAGTTTGTGCCTCATTCATGCCTCTTTCATGATACCAGTATCAATATGAGCTCCATTATCAATGTCTGACGTGCCTGCATGTGATGGAAATGGGAAGCGTCTAATTTTTTCCAATGGCAGATCGATAAAGTTACACAATCACACCGGGAAAACCAAGCAATGCACACACACGAACCAATAAAAACAGCCGATTGGCACCGGTGGCCTCAAAGAACACGTGGATATGGAATGGTCTGTGCTTATCGTCAAAATCAGCTTTTAATCTTTTAATGCCACTTTCAGAGTCAATTCACTTTCTGCCACAAATAAACAAGCTCCCTTCTCATGTCCCGACCCTGTTCAGCCTCTTGTCAGATCGTTCGCTGCTGTTTCGGTCTATATTTGAGTATCAAATCTGCAGGTTCTACTTCTCTGTCCATAATAGATCTTATTCTCCTCACAAACATTTTAATTTATAACAAAATGGCCTCAAAAAAGTTGACCTTCTGGTAATGTTGTAGTCTAGAGACCACCTAAACCGAGACCAAAACCAGACCAGCACTCCTGAAATTCACATAAAAGATGCACATTTACTGCCTCAGAAATGTCTTATATTTAATCAATACATACATTTACAATAATGCAACACTATATGGAGCCGTTACCAATCAAATGAAAGATAATAACAGCAAAATGTATATTTACACTGCAGAGGTGGCACAGAAGCTGCATGAATAATGCAGAGATTAATGATTTAAAAATAAAATTTTGTTAGTATAAATCAATATCACGTTTGTAATCATGCTCATATTCGTGAACACAGCAGTCTTGCTTTTGTGATATTGCTTAATTATATTATATACTTACTGGCCACTTTATTAGGTACACCTGTTCAACTGTTCGTTAACGCAAATATCCAATCAGCCAATCACAGGGCAGAAACTCAATGCATTTAGGCATGCACAATAGAAGATTGGAAAATCTTCTGGACAATAGAAGATGTGAAAAATGTTGCCTGGTCTGATGAGTCTGGATATCTGCTGGGTCGTTCAGATGGTTGGGTCAGAGTTTGGCGTAAACAACACTAAAGCATGGATCATCCTGTCTTGTATCAGCGGTTCAGGCTGCTGGTGCTGTAATGGTGTAATGGATATTTTCTTGCCACACTTTGGGCTCTTTAGTACCAATTGAGCATCATTAAAACGCCACAGCCAACCTGAGTATTGTTGCTGACCATGTCCATCTCTTTATGACCACAGTGTGCTCATCTCCTGATGGATACTTCCAACAGGATAACGCTCAATGTCACAAAGCTCGAATCATCTCAAACTGGTTTCTTAATGACATGGCCTCCACAATCACCAGATCTAAATCCAATTGAGCAGCTTTTATTTGGGATGTGCTGGAACGGGAGATTCGCATCATGGTGAACCTAATAAAGTGTATGTTCAATTCAATTCAAAAGCTTTATTGTCTATCCCCACAAGGGGTAGAAAATTGTCTTCAGACAGAGGCTCAACAAACAATATACAGCATAAAAACAATATATATACAACAGACAACCACACAATTAAGATATCCCCCCCCCCCCTCCCTCCCCTCCCTCCTATTTCCTATTTAAAATATCAATGGCGGTTGGAATGAAAGTCTTCTTGTACTTGGCCTTTTTCACAAAAGGTACCTTATAACGTCTACCAGACGGAAGTAAATCAAAGCAGCTATGCAGAGGATGGAATGAGTCTGTCACAATAGCGGAGGCTTTTCCTTTTTATGTCCTTTTTATTTCCTTTTTATGTTATAATATGAAAATCAAGATCTCACACAAGGATTTTTTTTGCAATCATATCTTAAATTTGGTGGGCATCTGTATTCATTTTGTTGACATTTTTGACACAATCCCTCGATTTCTGAACCAGCACAATGTATTCAAATTAGAAATTCGTTATTGATTGCATTTGAAGCATTTAAGTATGACATTCAATCACATTACTGATGTTAACAAATAAATCAGACAATGCACCTGCAATTTAATGAAATCCTCGCAGTTGTGGTCTTGACCAGTAAATAAAACCCTGAGTCCTCTTAATCTGAGACCGAGACAAGCCCGAGTACAAATGCGGTCGAGACCGAAACAAGACCAAGACCTTCAAAAAATAGTCTTAAGCTCTCACGTACTACAACTAGCATTCTGGCTAAATGCTACAGCTTTTCTCTGAACTAACTTTTCATTTTTGCAAAGACGCTTAACCAACTGGCTCAAGGTAAAGTTGGTTCCTCTCATTTCAAACCTAATAAACTTCTTTTATGAAAGGATTTGCTTGAAAAGTGTGCTTCTGCTATCTTTCTTGAAGAAACAATTATACTTGGTTTGACGTTTTGTTATCTAATGCAATGACATTCATACATTTTTAAAGGTGGATCAAGTGTCTAAATTTATTTTGGGGCGCCGGCATCTAAACCTGTAAGTTAATCAATCAAAGAGCTTTGTAATGCCTGAATGCAAATCTGCATGCATTTGACATCTATCCCCCCATAATTCCTGGGACCCTTGACTTTCAAACTCAGCATGCTCCTGTAGGCCCTAAATGAAACCTATTCGAGGGCAGTGACCACATGAAAGTCAGGCGTGGGTGTCATTATAAGCAGAGAAACTCATTAAAGTGGACTCAGGATTGGTCCACTTTGAAGTCTAGTGAGCCGACAGTGGCGGCACCGTTCGCCTCAAAATACCTTGGCAAAAATAAGAGCTTTGTTGTGCATTTCATAATTGTGCTTCATTGTTTTCGTTTTTGCACCACAAAACCAATGATCAAATGAAAGAAAATATTACAAAAAGACTAATGAGGGCTGGCAGCACTTGAGTGACTTAAGCCGGGTGCACACTGTACGGTTTATAATAGTCCTGTACGATTGTTGCCTGTCAGACTGCACGAACATGATCCCGCTGTAAGCCATGCCACACTGTAGGATCTCAGATGTTATTAATGTCAGACTGTACAGCAGTCAAGAAACGTTAATAACGGACACACGCTAGAAGACTCGTCCTGGGTTTTACATCGTCAATCCGTGACATGTTCAATGACAGGATTTAAATGGTGGCTAGAAAACAAAAACAATCGCTAGCGTTCATTTTGATCATGGCTTGTCTTGAAAAAACGAAGATGATGTGTATGGGGCAGGTGGTTTGTTGTTGTCTCTATAATTGTGTCATCTGGTTCTGAGCTTCTGTTGGTTTTTGATTTGATGGTTGTCCGAGGAGAAATCACACTGCAGGACTGTGTGTCAAATCTTCTGACACTGCCAGAATTTCGTCGGAGGTCAAATTTAATCGCAACGGTCATTAATCGGCTGTCGGTGAACATGTCAAACTAGCGATCAAAGACTCCAGATATTTGTCGAGGATCCGAGGAATCTTTTAGGATTCTCATCATTTGTCTCAGATGGCCAAATCGTGGCAAAAATCATACCAGCTTTATATGGAGATTATCTCCACAGCACGTAATTATGGCTCATATCTATCACCTCTATTGCATAAATGCTCAAAAAATGAGTCGAGGCCCAAGATGCAGTGCTTTTGTTTCTAAAATCATCTTGTTTACACTTTGCTGATGAAAAAGTAAATTTTCTATGTATTTTAATGTTCATGTGAAAAAAAATCAGACAATGTTAGGAAACCGAATGGAAAACTGTTGTACCTGGTCGGTGCTGGGCGTGACGGAAATATCATTCATGCTGCGGCACTGAGAAGGATCTGAGAAGCACAGATGAAACACTTTCATTATTAACTGAATCAGTGTTGTTTTTGTTAACTCAAACCAAAACTATTAAATTAAATATAATAAAGCTGAAATAAAATATAAATATTAGATGAAAAGCGTAAACGAAAATTAGAAATGTTGCCTTGGCAAATAACTCAAATAAAATAAGTTAAAGTCGAAGTACTAAATTACTAAAAGTATTACTAAGACTTAAATAAAAATAAAATAATAAAATAAATGGGAATTGAAAAAAACTGGTAAAAATGTCAAACGCATATAACTAAATCACTACAACTAATAAAAACTGAAATAATAAAATAAAAGCCCATAAAATATTAATAAATAGTATATAAATAACGTTAAAATAACACAGAATTGTATTATGATTTCAGTGTCAGATGCATGCCAAATACAAACAACACATTCATCACAAATTATTTTGCAAGCAAAAACAATGGGACATTGTCACCCCATACCAAAAAAGATTTTAGATACTTTAATAATATATCATGTTACTTTCTGATTATAATATTCATGTACAATACATCTTAAACTTCCAAACGTCACGTTCGCTTGGAAAGTTTTGGAACAGACCCAATTTTGCATATAGGGATGTCCATGTGACAAAACTGGGCCTTTTATACAACCATGTTTTTTTTTTTTTTTTTTTTTACAAATTACTGTGTGCTTTTTATATTTTTACTAAATATGTGCTGCTTTATGTTTGAAAGACACACACTACTGGTCAAAATCTGAATTAATTAATAGTCTCTTATGCTCACCAGTGCTTCATTTCTTTGATCAAAAACAACAATTTGAATTAAAATATTAATATATTCATGTTCAATACATTCATGATGATATATTATAACATTTAATTTATTTGTAATGTATGTAATTTCCTGTGATGGCATAAACATTTCTTCTTATTATCAATGTTAAAAACAGTGGTTAAAACAGAAAACAGTTATTTAATAAATATTATATATATCATTATAATAAATAATTCACAATATTACTGCAGCCTTGGTGAGCATTAGAGACTTCTCTCAAAAACATTTAAAAAAAATCTTAATTATTCCAAACTTTGTACTGGTTGTATGCTTATTGGAACCTTTTCTTTAAAAGACAAGAAAAAGATTATTGTTTTTCTGGCCTAAAGTACCCAGAGTACAGAAACAAATCGTGACAAACAAGAATGAAAAACCAAAGTCAAGACCTTTCTAATAATCTCTAATCCTCAGAACAATGGCAGAAATGCACTGTTGCATACTTGAGAAATGTTGCAACTACACACAGTTAGTCAGTGGATGATGCTATGTGAAGTTAAAGGTTGTTCACACTGACAGCAGTTTGCAGGGTCATGCATTTTGATGCGAGTTGGTGATTTAGGGTAACGCAACTTGAGACAGTAGGAAAGCTTATTAGAAAACCAAAAGTTCATCTTAAAGGGATACTTCACCTCTGTAAAGATGAATGTGTATTTAAAATGGGTCATTTATGTAGTAGAAATGTGAAATTATTTTTGAATTTGGAGCCTTCTAGACTGAGAAAAGCCAGAAAATGTATTTGTGGCTCATGTGGATAAAAAGCAACAACTCCCAGAATGCACTTGCTTCACTGCCCTACGAGGTCACTCCCAAGCCACGCCTACCAGTAACAGAGCGCAGTTAAACAACAAGGCTAGGCTACTAGTGACGAGGAAATGGTGAAACTCGTAATGGAGGAAACTAGTGACTAATCTGCCCGGGATTTCGAGACCGCCCAAAATGTCCAGGATTCGGCTTTTGCGTTCTACAGTCGCCATTCATCATGTTTACTGTGGCGAGCAGGACGAGACTGAGGGCCGCGGGAGAACGACGCGAGGCCGGTGGCGTGATTACTGATGAGCGGCACCTGTGAGACGCACCGGTCTCATATCTCTCACAGAGGAGTGGGAATTTTCTTAGCAATGTTAAAACGCACATTAACCCATCACTTGTTTAGCGTTCATGTAAACACTACATTCAGATTCACCAATCGGAATGAATTCAGTTAGATTGAAACAAAAGGTTTGCATGTAAACAATGAACGGCGACTGCAGAAAGCAAAAGCCGAATCCCGGACATTTTGGACGTTCTTGACGGCCCCCTACTACTCAGCTTTCTCCCCAGAATAAGAGCCTGTTAGCTTAGCTTCCAAAAAAAGATCGCTGACACTAATTGACATTCTGTGAGTGAGATCCCACCCTCTATGGGCGGGCTGAAAACATGCGGATCTAGCACCTTCTACTGGCTGTAGTTCTGGCCAAAAAAGCCTCCGATGATGCAAAATGCCGATTTTTGAGTCATCGGAGGATTTTTTTCAGACAAAAAATACATAAATCTCTCGTCTCAGGGGGATATGAGGGAGGGAAGCACGGTAATTTGATAATACTACAGGTTTTCTACAGATACAAAGCTTAATGCTAAATCCTGAAGTATCCCTTTAAGGGACGCCAGAGTGAACTTAAGATGGAAAATTCCAGAGATCTGGAAGAGGTTGTAGATAAATCAATGGAAGAGAGAAGAGCCAGAAGCTCAGACTCACGCAGTTTGCTTAAGCCGCCGCTCTGGCGAGCTCGCAGGTCCTCAGTAGAGCGATGGAAACCCGACCCAGAGCGAGGACTCGGGCTCGGGCTCGGACTGCGGTCTGATACAGACCCGAGATCAGACACAGAGAAAGACATGATAAAGACGACAGGACAGGTAAAAGAATAAAGTGGAAACTCAAGAATTAAAGTGCCCTTATTATGCTTTTTCAGATATTATCTGTCATGTAGTGTGTGATCTAGCTGTTTGTAAAAAGTAAAAGGTCTGCAATGTTTTAAAGATCAAAGTGCACAACAAATAAAGTTATTGTCTCCTAAAAGAAAGAATAAATTCTGAATTGCCGGAATGAGTCATCAGTAATTCCAGTCTCACTTCCTGTGTTACAAACCTACACAACAATGTAACAAATTTGCATAATGCCAGCCTATGCTCTTCATTGGCTGCCCGCAAAAAACATCTACTTTGACCTGAGCCACCTGACCAATCAGAGCAGAGTAGCTCTCGGAAAGGCGGGGCTTAGAGACTGAATCTTCAAACGAGTCGTTTTCAGAGTCTTTGAGAAATGAGGTGTAAGAAAATTAAAGTGTTTTTGAACCTTTGATGCAAGTAAACCTGTTGTAGGAGACTCCAAAACATAAAAATAGCATAATAGGGTCACTTTAAGAAAAATAAGTTTATTGGAAATGATTTGAAAAGGCAAGAGTTAGAGAGAGACTGGGGACTCTGGAAATATCACTGTCTGTGGGGCAGGTTACATAGCGGACTCTTACTCGAGGGGCTGGATTTTCCGAGGTCAGCCAGTGAGCGGTGGATCGGCTTCTTGGTCTGGTGACGGTGCTTCCGCAAGAGGACGAAACTGACCTTCTCACGGATCTCTGGAGCTATAAGACCCTCCTGCACCTGCTTCTCAATGATGTCATCTGTGAAAGAGAGAAAAACACACACAAATGCATTAAAATCCATATTTAAACACACAGGAAAAAGAAAAAACACAAATGAGGTCTCAACTTTTTCTCCCAGACAGTAATGAGAGTATATAAAGCAAATGGAAGGCTAGTTCTTCTCAAATGTTTCTCTTGAGTATAGAGACTCCAGTAATGTCTCCTCTGCAAACAAAGTCTGAGATCTAAATATGAACTTTTCTTATCAACTTTTCCCAAAACCAAATGTTCCGAGCTGCTTTCTTCATTGTATATATCTATATATTTAACTGTATATATCCATTTGTAACCGTGGCAAGCTAGTAAGAGCTGTGCGGGTAAACCTCACTCCCCTGGTCTCAAGAGGCACATTAGCAACTGAAGCTAGAGACTGTGGTCACAAAGTCGATGCTTTAATTAAACATTGATCAGAACCCCATTAAATATCATAAAAGAGCAAAATTGAGCAATATAAATTTGACTACTGCATGCTATAATTGTTGAATTTTTATCTGCACTAATTTTAATGGAAAGAATTTGGAATTCTGTTGAATTTATTTAAATGTGGTAAAATATGATAGTACTGCACTCCTATTAATAGCAAAATTAAGAATTAACCAATATAAAACTACCATTCTTAAATGGGTTTTATAAAATGTATTTAAAATAAGTCTCTTTTCTCTCCAAGGATGCATTTATTTGATCAAAATACAGTAAAAGCAGAAATATTGCGAAATACTCTTTCAGAACTGTTTTCTATATGAATAAATTATAAAATGTATGAATTTTTAGCATCATCACTCCAGTCTTCAGTGTCCCATGATCCTTCAGAAATCATTCTAATATGATGATTTGCTGCTCAAGAAACATTTCTGATTATTATTAAATTTAAAAACAGTTGTGCTGCATCATATTTTTGAGTAAATACAAATATTTTGTAACATTATAAATGTCTTTGCCATCACTTTTGATTAATTTAATGCATCCTTGGTGAATAAAAGTATAAATTTCTTTAAAAGATAAAAAAAATATTTTGACCAGAATTACAATACATTTATGAAACGGAATCTTAAATAAGTAGAACATGTAGAACTTTGTGAATGATGTGTGTTCTAACTGGAGTTCTGTAGTCCCAGATTAAAGGTGGTTCTGCTCTTGGCTCTGTATGGACGGTGTACTGACCCACTATCTGTGGCAGAGAGTATCCCTCCAGGTCCAGCAGGATACAGCCCGTCTGCAGGCAGGTGCGCAGCTCGAACAGGCTGTGCAGAGACAGCGTGGACACGTGCGGTTTGCTCCACCTCTCTCCACCCTCCTCCACCTTCTCCTCAAACTTAACCCACCTGATGCAAATAAACAGAAGATACAACATTACACACTTTTCTTCCCATGAAACACTTTGAGGTTTTGTCAATTAAATGGCTGGAAATCATTGCAATATGATCAATAAATCCCTTTAAAAAGTTAGTCGTAAATATTTTACAATGAGGTCCCATTATTAGTTAGTGCATTAACTAACATTAACTTACAATGAACACTACATTTTTTAAAGTATTTACTAATCTTTGTAAACGTTAGTTCATAAAAATACAGCTGTTAATTGTTTGTTCATGTTAGCTCTGGTAATATAAGTAATAGAATAACTGATTTAATGTATTAGTAAATGTTGAAATGAACATTAATAAAGATTATTAAATGTTTCAGAAGTCTTTTTAATTGTTAGTTCATTTTAAGTAAAGGGACCTTATTGTAAAGTGTTACCAGTTAGTCAGTGTATTGTTTTTTCAACTAACATTTAACTATAAATTAATATAGTGGGTTGAAAAATTATAATAATGTAACTTAACAGAAACTAATTTTAGATTTATAATACACATTTTTCAAAATATAAATTATTAAAATTTTAGGGTGGAGGTCCCTCATAACAAGGATGATCATATTTGGGGGTCAATGACATCTAAAAGATTGAAAACCCCTGATCACAAAAGGCTTCAGAAGTGTACGAGTGCTTCTCAATACTCAATTTGATGCTTCTTTGTTTCCTCGCTCCGATCGTACTAAGTCATCTTGAAGGACATCTCAATTCTCTAATTGACCGTTCGCAAAGACCCGCCCCCCTTAGTTACTGTCGCTATGTCCGACAAGCTACGCCGCTCTCACGCCACACCATGTTCTCACGCAGTGAAAAATACATCGTGGAGCAGAGAGGAGACTGACAACGCGCTGACAGACAGGACAGACCAGGTTACTTTTCGGTTACTTTTGATATTAAACATATTAAACAAAGTCTCACCTTTCAAATTTGGTCATTTTTAAAAATAAATCTAAACAACAAATACCGTTTTGTGGCTCTTTAATGTGTCTGACAGATCGCTGTAGAGCATCAGTTAAAGCTGCTCGTGAACCGATCATCTCTTCCTTCTAATTAATTTATAGCATCAAATAAACATGAATGAACATAAGGAGGAATGTTGTTTTAACCGCGGAAAGGCGTCAGTACACTCCGCTTCTCAAGTTCAAATCCTCCCATGTTAATCTACTAACTCTCCTGACTGCTTTGTCAGACAAAATGGCGGATGGCGAAGTATGATTGGGCAGATCACCTGTCAATCAAGCTCCCTGCGAAGGGTCAATTGCACCGTGTGGAGGGCGAGGAACGAGGAAGCTTTCTGGGGAGGCATGAGCGAGGATACACAGGTACACTCGCATCCTCAGGGGTGGAGCTAACACCCCTGAAAGGAAGTGAAGAAAGGAAACAAGGATGCACAATAAGAAATGAGAAGCGCCCTATGTGTTATGTGATCTTGTTTGCGTCACCTGGCCGACTCTTTCCACTCCATCTCTCCGCCCTCATGCTGCAGTGTGTCCATCTCAGTGAAGAGGGTGGGTGTGGGCTCATCTTCCTCCCTGAGGATGTGGCGTAGTCTTTCAGCAGCAGGGGACACTGTCACACACACACACACACACACACACACACACACACACACACACACACACACACACACACACACACACACACACACACACACAAAGCGTAAGATAGTTTGATAGAATGCAAAGCCATGTATTTATCTAAAAATGCAAAGGAGTAGTATTTGTAGTATATGTAGTATTTGAGCAATGCAAGTAAGCCAAACAAGAGTCAGAACTTTACATGCTCCAATACATTGAGACTTGTGGGTGAAGTAAGTTTGAATCTTGCTTGCAACCATCTCTGATTCGACCTCTCATTTTCCCCATCACTTCCTGTATTCTCTCTACTATGATATAATCTGAAGTATATATATATATTACATTTTACATTTACATTTATTCATTTAGCAGACACTTTTATCCAAAGCGACTTACAAATGAGAAACAATAGAAGCAATTATTATATATATATATACATACCGTATACACTATCATTCAAAACTGTGGGGTCGGCAAGATTTTAATGGTTTTGAAAGAAGTCACTTATGCTCACAAAGGCTACATTTATTAGATCAAAAATAGATTTTTTTTATTACAATTTAAAGTAACCATTTTCTATTCTAATAATTTAAAAATGTAATTTATTCTTGTGATCAAAGCTGAATTTTCAGCATCATTACTCCAGTCTTCAGTGTCACATGATCCTTCAGAAATCATTGTAATATGCTGATTTGCTGCTCAAGAAACATTTATTATTATCAATGTTGAAAACAGTTGTGCTGCTTCAAATATTGGTGGAAACAGTGATACATTTTCTTTTTTTAGGATTGTTTGAAATATAATTATTTAGTAAAATCATAAATGTCTTTACTGTTAAAAGCTTTTACTGTCTCTTTAGATCAATTTAATGAATCCTTGCTGAATAAAAGTATTAATAATAAAAAATAATAAAACTTTTGAACAGCAGTGTTGTTTGCATGATGCTAGTTTGTTGAGAGTGGTTGCCAGGGTGTTGCTAAGGTGTTGTGGGTGGTTATGTATGGCTCGGGTCCTTCTTTCAATCTAAAGATATTGTATTTTTTCGCCTGTTGTATAAACTGCCATGTGAAAATCATGTAACTTTGAAAAGAAACGGCAGATGCTTATATCCAAATCAACTTAGAAATAATGATCATAGCAAGCAATAATGTCACGATCCACACACAGAGAAAGCACGATAAAATCCAATAATGCAGTAGTATTTAATAGGGTAATCCGTAAATCATTATCCAGTCCAAGCAAAGGTCAAAATCCAAAAGGCAATCCAACACAAGAAACTAAAAAAGAAACAAGTAAGAACAGAACCAGGTGGAACAGACATCCGAAGTGGTGTGATACATAACAAGGACTCCGTGACAAACATTGAAACAACCAGGGTATATATACACACACAGAACTAACAATGAATAACAGGGAACAGCTGGGAACAATGACGGGGAACAGCTGAGTGCAATGAACAGTGATAAGTGCAGACAAGGATTGTGGGGAATGCAGTACATAATGTGACAGACACCGCAGGGGACGAGGACCTCTAGTGGATACCCAGGGAAACACAAACCAGACACTGTGACAAATAAAGCATTAAGAAAAAACAAGCAAATAAAAAATGTCCATGCAAATGTGTCAATAATAGCTCAACACACCCTGATAGTACAACCGAGTTTGAATTTGAATTGACCCTGCATGAAATTAAATCTGAATATGACTGACCAGGAACATTACGATGCAATACTCCCTAAGGCCATCAACGACTCGATCATAATTCATGTATCTATCTGAACGAGAATTGAGATCTGAGAACGCACTGAATCCAGCTCAACTCTTCACTCGAGTCATGCATCAGCCGATAAAGTCAGAATCAAATCAACAGGATTATTTAAAGATCTTAATAATCGTCCTTTGAAGATAAATGTGCATAAATCTGACGATATCTGAAAGCATATCAAAAGAATTTGTTCAGTCGATTATCTTAAATAACCACATGACAGTAGCTTAATCTAATCTGATGTACAATGCCAGAATCAATATCTAATGTCAATAGACCTGTACTGATTTAATCAAAATGATCGACTTTATATTTTAGGTAAAGTCAGCTTACATAAATTCCAGTGGAGGTTACTAAAACCTGTTCACAATCTAATGTTATGTGTATTAAATCTGAAGTTTAGAGCAATCTATTGAAAACTCAAGGTGCAAGTCGGTGCCTGTGAGCTCAAGCATGACAATCTTTTTGCGACCTTCCTCTCAATCTCTGGCTTTTCCTCAGGATTATTAGCACGTGGGTGTTTTTCTCCATGTAATCCTTCTAATCCTAAAGTAAAAATCACAATTACGTGTGGTTGTAGAATGCCAATGCAGAGTAGAGTACAACGCATCAGCTTAATTATAGCTCCCTTCAATCAAACTTTGATAGTACATGTTGCCGTAGAATTCAATGAATCGACAATGAATTTCTTTAGGTCAGTCTTTAATTACTGACCTTAAAACATTTTGACTCCAATAAAAGCAGATGTTAAATCCTGAGATTTCTTCTTGAGACGAACCTTACAGAACTGAAATGTTGATGTGTTTCACAATTTATATAGATGCATTTAATGCAAAATCATGCCAATATGGACACTACTGAACATTTAAACAAAGTTTGACGCAAATTATTATTGAAAGTTGTAGATTAATCTTAGAAATGTGTCTTTTTCCATCCAGCGGCAATGAGTGAATCTCATTAAACCTGATGTGTGGCTCATTTTGCATATCCAAATTAAAAGAAAAAAGTAAATAAGAATAAGAATAAATTGTAGCATTTTATTTTACAGTGTCTTTGTTACAGTAACATGTAGTTACTGTAGTAATAACTATAAATTATGTATAATTACATGCAACTATCCCTAAACCAAACCCCAATCCTAACCCTAACCCTATAGTAAGTACCGGTAGTACATGTAGTTAATTATTATTACACATGAAATTAAACACAGAAATATACAAATTATGGTTATACAATTTTTTTTTTTTTTATGTATTGAAATATTGCACAAAAAGGAAGTGCATTAAGTGCTATCCTGATGTACTTTACCATTTAAATCGTTTATTATTATTTGCATTACAGAAGTTATTTTGGGAGTAAATGTCCTCAAATGTCATGAAAATGTCACGTTCATGAAAAAAAAAAAAAGAGAAAAGAAAATGATTGTCCTAGGCTTCACGAGGATAAAAAAAAAAAAAAACTACTACAATCATCAACCAACCTTGTGACTTCAGTACTGTTATTTCTGTATCAGCAAAAAACTTGCTAATAGACTAATAGACTCAACAAGGTCATGATTTACCAGTATCAAACTCCAAACCAAATGTGCTCTGACCACAGTTACAGAAAGAAACCCATAAGAACAAAAGTCAGCAAGAGTAAGGGAAAGAGATGAAGCGCACCTGTACCTGTGCAGCTGCTCAGGAGAGTGTTCTGAGAGCCCAGACTGGACGTCAGTGACTGTACAGAGTCCTGAATACTAAACGAGCCCGTCGACCTACGCTGTTCCTGCTCCATCCTTCAGTAAATCCCACGTTTATTGTTTCATTGAAAGAAAAAGATCCACAATAACTATTCTGAAATGTCCACCCGTTGACCTCAGCCTCTTTTAAAATGAATCCGTTAGGCCTTTTCCCTCATTTTATATACACCTTCCCTGTGAGCAAGTGCTCTTGTTCTTGAACTTTTCTCTTCAGCAATGTTGCTCTTTCCTGAAAACTAAAGCAGGGCAAAGTGCCACACGCATGAAAGGCCCAACGAGTGTTTTTCTCCTCCTCCAGCTTTGCTGATCCCTCCCTTTCTCTTTCTCTCTCTCTCTCTCACTTCAGAATTTAATTCTAAATCCTCAAACAACTCTCAGACATGTTTCCATCAATAATCCTTAATGATGCATGTTATTTTAAAGCAGTAACTGTATCAGGGTTATTACAGCTGGTTACACTTATTTAAGGTGACGTAGTTACATCGTACTTAACTCAAATGAGTACTGAGTAATATTTATTAACTACATGTACTTACTATAGAGTAATGTTTAGTCTTAGGGTTTAGTTTAGGGTTAGTTACTTGTAATTGAGCATAATTTACTGTTATTACTGTAGTTAGTACATACAGTAATGTGTAACTACGTCACCTTTAAATAAAGTTACTGTATAGTTAACTAAAAATAAAACTATAAAAAAAAGTGTTACTTGACTTAAAAAATCGACTAGTTGCCAAAGCAACATTGTTCATTTTAAGTTCGTTTAACTTGATTTACTAACTACCATAACTACAAATAACTACACAATAATAAAAATGATAGAAAGCATATAAAAAAAAACAAGATATAATGGCAAAAACACACAACAAAATTGCTTAAACTTTAACTAAATTTAAAATGAAAACGGAGAATACAAAAATAAAAACCCATTAAACTTTCGTTTACAAAGACGTGAAACTCACCGAGTGGTCAGGGGTGTTCACTGATATGCTCACATCGCTACAAAAGATAGGCTTCCTAATGCGTTTTAGGAAGGAATGTTCCAGTGCACCTATGCAGCCATTGTGGAGGTGGGGGGGAAAGCAAAAGAAACCGAAAATTCTCGGGCCAGCAGCATCTGTCCAAATTTTAATCTTAACCGTTCTATTTCATCAGAAACTATCTGAAAACAGGGCTTTAAGTGTAAAATACCGAACTTGTCCTTTAACTTCATATAATACTATTAGGACAGGATAACTCTGGGAGTTGGAAGGGGTGTGTCGCGATTCTGCCTTCTCACACCGCGTCACAGGTTCGTGGATCTGAGTGTCGCGATTTCGGTTTAATATCACATATCGTTACAGCCCTAATTTTTACTAAGGAAAATTACAAAAATAGTAACGCACATTGACTTGGATAAGTAACTTTAATCTGATTGCTGGTTTGGAAATAGTAACGCGTTAGATTACTCGTTACTGAAAAAAGTGGTCAGATTAGAGTAACATTACCGGCGCTACCGGCATCACTGATTACAGCATTAGTAGACTGTAGCTTAATATCTGCTAACACTTTATTGTGATGATTCCCCAACATGTACAAGTACATTTCAACTTATTCTACTAACCCTAACCTAACAGTCTACTAATACTCTAATGAGAGTTACAAAGTTACTTATAGTTAGTAGTAGAATGT
Organism: Phoxinus phoxinus; assembly: GCF_949152265.1. Lineage (NCBI taxonomy): Eukaryota > Metazoa > Chordata > Actinopteri > Cypriniformes > Leuciscidae > Phoxinus > Phoxinus phoxinus. The sequence continues at coordinate 4,812,086 of NC_136898.1, forward strand.
CTAAAGTGGACTATCGAAATAACCAAAAACTATCATAGTATCTCACTAATGCTAAAATTACATTGAACTGTATTTAATTGTATTTTGATGGAAACTATAGACCTTTTTTGTTATGTCAAGAATAATAATGTTTAAGAGAAGCTCACTGGTGAAGTTGATGTCAGAGAGCTCGTTTGAATCCTGCTCCCCCTCATCTGCATCACATGGTTCCTCTGGATCCTGATGTTCGTGATGGTTGTGGTGCTTCTCCCGGCCGTCACGCTCGTGGGAATGTCGTGACGAGTGTCTGTGATGCCTGCGCTTCCTTCTGTAGCCCCGTGGCACTGGGACGCCAATGTAGACGGACTCTAAAACCAGAGAATGAAAGACCTGTGAGTTACTATTATATATATTAGTAGTATAATTCACAGCCCAGTAAGATTCATTTTCAGCAAATAAGTTCATGTGCTGGGATGTGTTAATTTAATTCATCACCTTTGCATATATGCACATACATATATATATATATGTGTGTGTGTGTGTGTGTATTGTTTATACACTGCCCGGCCAAAAAAACAGTCGCTGTTTGGATGTCAATAGGCAAATGCTTAAGAGTCAATGATTGGATCATTATTTCAGTGATTATTATGTTTCTAGCATCTTATATGTTTGGCAACAGTTTTTCTAACCCTAGTTGATGGAGTGTGTAACTTTTTTTGTATGAGACACATCATGGCCATATTCCAGGATGACAATGTCAAGATTCATCAGGCTCAGATTGTGAAAGAATGGTTGTGAGGATCATGAAGAATCATTTTCACATATGAATCGTCTCCTCTGAGTCCAGATTTTAAATGCATTGAGAGTCTTTGGGATGTGCTGGAGGAGACTTTACACAGTGCTGGACTCTTGCATTGACAATACAAGATCTTGACCAAAAATGTATGCACCTCTTGATGGAAATAACATCACAACATTTATTTCCATCAAGAGGTGCACACATGGTATAATATAATATATATGTTTATATGTCTATGTTTTTATGTTATATTCATTTCTGTGACAAATATTGAAAATAAATAAATAAATACATAAAACTGTAAAAACTTTAACAATAACTGTACAATTTGATCATTGAAAAAAAAAACAGTAAACAAAAATAATTTAATTCGTTTCTTTATCAAAAATTGGTTTGTAGGTCAGGACAGGTACATCTGCCAAGACATAACATAAAAAATGAGCATCCTCTCACCACCCTCATCCTCGTTGTGTCTGCTGCGGTGACTTTTCCTGCTGCCATGCGACTCATGGTCCATCCTGATAGGAAAAACAGAAGAATAAAATATATACTATTAAGGAAAGACAGTACAGGCAAAACATTTTTCATGCACTGGTCAGTTTTGAGATTTTGAACCATTTAGCTTACATTACTTGTTGTCTTTCAGATTAGAGGCAAGAAAACATCTAAAAGACACATTTAAGGGATTTTTAAGTATTTTCTCACACTGTATCTATTTGAGTCACTAGATTTAAATTACAATTAAAACATTTCTCTAACTATAATATGTCAAAAAAAAATCTGTTTTGGAAATGTATGCAAATTAATATTATTACAATATTTTGAAATTTTTACAGGATAATGCCACATTTGCATACTTAAACATAACATTTCAGAAAACTAGAATTGTCAATAGAATTGCCTTAATGTACTGTGCATGGTTGAAGTAATGTTGAAGTATGGTGATATCTATTAGTTACAATTTTGTAAGCTATGCATATATTTCCTTCTACCTAATTAAAGTTACATGTTAAAGTTAAACTTTGTGCTTATTGGTTAAGTTTATTTGGTTTAGCTAGTTATAGCAGCCAGTCATTTCAATGCCTCCAGCGTGGTCTCAGTCTCAGCTTCAGTGACCGTAAGAGGACCTGAAAGAACCCTGCGCGATGTGACACGTGGACCATGAGATCTCATTGGTCATGAGATCAATGTCCCTGTCGCTGGTGGGAAAGGAAAACCCAATGCATTGGCATAATTATGGGAGGATTTCCACTGTCAGTGCGCGAGCACACACACACACACACACACACACACACACACACACACACACACACACACACACACACACACACACACACACACACACACACACGGCTCTCTTATGTCACACACTGTCACATAATTGATCGATTCATACATTCAGAAGCAGTAGCTGTGTCCCACATTTCTGCATTACAAAAATCCCATAAAGAGAGCCATGCAGTGCATGTCCTTGCAACACACAACTTGCAGGTTCAAATCCAGCTGGCGTCCGGCCTCAATCTCCTTCCAACTACAGTAAAAAATCCATACATACCGGTAAATAAAATTATACAGAAGGAATAAGTAATTAAAAGACTATTGTGTATATTCTGCAGGGATATTCGATTCATGAACAAATTATTCTTTTGAGTCGAATCTTTTCAATGAATCACTTGATTCAGTTCACAAAACCGGTCTGAATGATTTGTTCACAAATCGCACTGAATCGATACACACACAACTCCAAAACCTAGGACAAACATTATTTGTGTAAATATTGAAAAATAATCCAAAAAATCCATTTAAATTATTCCTATTGAGAAGTGTTCATTTTCTGGTTCTTTAGAAATTCTCTCAAAGCTTGGAAAGTAACTGGGCCTTTTTTTACACAAGATCAGAATGTGAAAAATGTATATAAAACATTCATACATAAATTGTCCAAATGAATTGATTTTGACAATTTATATACGAATGGATTTATGAACAATTTACACAGATTTTTCTTTTCTGCTTGTCTTTCATGAATAAAGAAACAAAAACTATTAAACATCACTGATGTGTGAAACGAATACAATGCTGTCAGAAACATAATGCCATGTTAGTTACACAATCATTTTGTTGGCCACCCAAGCTGAAGTGCTGTAATGCAAGACGGCATTTAATACAGTAATTAACACTAGTGTATATGATGATCAGTGTCCTTCACACCAGACAGAAAACAACTCAGACAGATAATCAGGACTGACAGCATCATTGATCCGCAGGAGAACACGATGTGATCATATGAAGGGGGATATGTCCACAGATTTACACATTTATACTTAGAATTACTCCAATACAAAGAGTTATCAACTTTTTTTTTTTGATCCAGTATCAAAAGAACCAATTAATAGTACAGCTGTTAAAATACAAGTTAAAATACTTTCCCTTATCCCACTTTAATAAAGCCTACAGAGACAATAATAAGTCCATATAAATAAACCATGTGTTGGTTGAATAATGGCAAAAATGTTCTGGAAACCTGTTTGAAAACAATTTTTAAAAATTTGTATGTGATTAATTGTTGTCCAGTTTAACGTGTTACCCAATTAACGCAGCATTCGTATTTTCTGTCATCCTTTGTCCTAGCGGTTTGAAAAAAAATATGCAAATTAGCCCCGCCTCCACTCACTCACAAATGTTTTTTTTTTAAAAGTATAGCTTTCAATAGACTGTAATGTTGAATGGCTATAATTAATGTTTAAAATGGGGGGGGGGGGATTTTCATCGAGACATGAAATGGCCTTCATTCATAAAAAGATGCCATTAAACAAGTATTTAAAATATACTGTCTGTACGTTGTCTCTACAACATTATTTTGGAGAATAAATGTGAAATTATTACATTAAATATTGAAAAAAGTATAAAAAATTAAGTGTTTTTAATCGCAATTAATCGTGATTAATCACAGAAAAATGTCTGATTAATAATCGATTCTAATCTAGTTAATCTAGTATCGATTGACAGCACTAATATAGCACACACACACACACACACACACACACTCACACACTCACACACACACGTATATAAACAGTAAATTTAAATTTACAAATCAAATTAATGGTGATTGGTTGAAGGTTTTCATTTTTTACTAGATCTTGGATCTTTTCAGGCCTCGTCATCAAAAAGTAATCGTTTAATATTAACCAAGTTGCTGAAGAAATCAATTACTTTTCTAATACTTTTACCAGGAGCTTTAAAAAGAAAAAGAACCAGCTCTTACCTTATTACAGAAGAGGCGTTGAGGTGACCAGTGTGATGAGCATCTGTAAGTATCAGATGAGATCAGGCTTGTTTCTCTGTACAGTATCAGACACATAGAGACAGCGGATCACAATGATTATCCATCACCGCCTGTGATTGGCTGAACAGTCAAACGCTTCAGGTCATATAAGCACAGCACTGAACACAGTATGATGACGGGTGACATGAAGCTCAATAAATGACACGCACACAGCACGCTCACCCCGAACACCCGGCGGGCTGTTTTCTGATTAAACAAGCTATTGTCTGATAGTTCATCATAAATCTAAATTCACAATCATGTGGTTCTTTATCCAAGCCTACTTGTTAAATGCATATTACAAAAAACAAATATGAAACAATATTGTCCATGCGCAGCTTAGGAATATATAACATATTTAGTGCTTTACAATTGCTAACAAGCATTTACTGATACTTAAAATTACTTTTTGTAAACTCTTAAAGGGGTGGTATAATGCCCTTTTCACAAGATTTAAAAAAAGTATTTGATGTCCCCAGAGTGTGTATGTGAAGTTTTAGCTCAAAACACCCCACAGATATTTTTATATAGCATGTTAAAGTTGTCACTTTTTGACGGTGCACCGTTTTTGTGTCTGTCCCTTTAAATGCAAATGAGCTGCTGCTCCCGGCGCAGGGGGCGGAGCTTCAAGAGCTTGTGCCCTTTTACCTCACACACACATGCACTGAAAATTGCAAAAACTTTTAGCCTTTTATGTTCAAACCGAACTCAGAAAGATGGAGAGAATCAAGAAGTGACAACATGTAGAAACAACAGGACGTCTCTAAATGGTTAGTTGGTGAATTTATGTAGTTTATGTGTAGTTATCTTCTAGTCATTGATTAGCATATTCTGTCTTGATAATCTATAAATCGTGTTCCGGGGGCGGGGTTTATGTAAATTCTAGGGTTGGTGATGTCACTAACCAGGGAGGAATGTCGTGTAGTCTCTACCAGCCGTTTGTTGTAGTCCTTAAAGGATAATTCCGGTATTTAACACCTTGAGTCTATATTGTAGTTTGTTTTGGATGAACAAGAGTGGTGGACAACGTTTTTTTGACAATGGTTCCTCTCTCGAGTTTTTGACTATAAAAGAATTGGCCATGGACCCATTTAACATTGGAGTCAATGGGCATGTCCGAAAATGTCATTAAAACAGCCAATAATGTTCGTTTACAAAACTGTTAAACTCACCGAGTGGTTAGTGGTGTTCGTTGATGATTATAAACAATATATCGTCGCAATATATGATTCCAATCCATTTATTTTGCTATAGTGGAACTATTTTTTCAACAATGGGATTTTACAAAATGACGAATAAAACACGACAGAAACTGTATTTCGCAACACTTTTTGTTTCTGGAACATCAACTAACATCACTAATCACTCGGTGAGTTGCACAGTTTTGAAAAATAATGTTAAAGGTTGTTTTAATGACATTTTCGGACATGCCCATTGACTCCAATGTTAAATGGGTCCATGGCCAATTCTTTTATAGTCAAAAACTCGACAGAGGAACCATTGTCAAAAAAATGTTGTCCACCACTCTTGTTCATCCAAAACAAACTACAATATAGACTCAAGGTGTTAAATACCGGAATTATCCTTTAAAAAGCTATTTCTTTAACAGAAAATATCTTCCTTTGCTTTGAACTTTGAGCATTGTAACTTTGCAGATGTTGTTTATGATCAAACAGCAACATTACACACTAACTAAAGTTAGAAAAGTGAAATCATGATCAACCACCCCTTTAACACAGCAACACAGCAACACACCAACATCACATAATTATAGTTGAATAGTTAATTTTCTGGCCAAAACCACATTTTGTTAAATAGATACAAACTCAACATTTCAAAATGCTAAAAAAACTTTTTTTTTTTTTTTTTTTTTTTTTTTACATAAACTGACTATCAAAACACAGCAAACCCGACTCGAAGTAGAATCATTGTCAAAACACTAGGCCTAGTTTTCTATTCAACATGAACATAGTCAATAATAGCGCAATGACTGTCAGAATACTAACAATTGATGGCATTATGAAAACTGCATTACTTGTCATGTTTCAGTTCTACCTGCAGACAATGACAAATCCATTATTTTTTATAATTCAGTTTCCTTTTACTGTAAGCCATTCTTGGCAACATACTACCGTATCTAAAAAATGAACGAGTCGTTACTTCATAGGATGTATAGTAGAAAAAAAATGTAGAAAGTAACAGAATTGCTCAGGGCAGCCAATGGTTCCCAATGCAGAACACATGCTTTCTGGGGCTTTGCATGAAGCTTTTACTGAAATGAAAACATAAAAATTGCTGCCATTGATCAACAACAAATCCAATATACATGGCCTTTGGCTACTATATATGGAAGCTTTTTTTTTCCGCCACAGAATAAAAGAGGCGTTGTGACTTTTTATCTCACAATTCTAACTTTTTTTCTTGCAATTGAGAGTAAAAAAAATTCTCTCTCACAATTGTGAGATATAAAGAAGAAATTAAGAGGGAAAAAAGTCACAATTACCTTTTCAATTCACTATTCAGTAGTGATAAATACGCTTAGGTTCCACATGTGTAAGGGGAAAACATAAAGATGCACAGTCCAGCACACATTCTTCCTCCTCTCCCCAAACTCTTCTTCTCCCTCTCTGTCCTGATCTAGCTACTCCTCTCCCTCCTTCAACTATTCCTCTCCCTCGCTCAGACATTATTTTTTTGTTCTGTGAGGATGAGTTGTTCTGCATCCACATTGAACAAAATAATTTCAAAGAGTCCCTTTTTAACAGTGTATGTCCACCTGACTATAACTCAGAAAACTGCTAATCAGTTGTTTCAATATTTTCATTTTTGTTGCAGAAGTAGAGGCTTTTTATACTATATTTAAGGTTGGAAACATTAGGTCTTCATTTCTGTCATGCAATGTTTAAGCATTTGTTAATAAGACCAGAAAGATCCATGATTTTGGTATAAGCTTGTGTGAAAAGAAAATGTAAGCATTTTAGTTATTTGACTGTATATTGTTTGAAAACAACATGAATTGTGTTATAGGGTCATAACAGATATATGTTGTGCTTACTGTGTAATATGTGACTACAGATTGGACAAAATTATGTTAGCAATTGAAAAAACAAAAACTGTAAGTAAGTGCCATGGTATTACCATGGTACTTAAAGGGACTTAGTCCTCTCTTTATCTAATATATAGTTACTCCACAACATAACTGGACACTTAAAAATATCTGAATGTCAATGAATTAAATAAAAAGCATCAAACCAAGTGGCACCTGCAAAGAAGTACACTAACATTTCACACAACCACAACATTTTTGTAAAATTATGCTAGAAAAATGTGATTGTGCAAGTGTGTAAATAAAACAAGCACATAAAAAATAAATGTGCAAAAAAGGATATAGATAGAAAGATAGATAGATAGATAGATAGATAGATAGATAGATTGTCATGATTCTGCCCTCATGTCCTTGATTTTTCTCTAGTCTTGAGGCAGGATCATGACAGACCCATGTTTTGTGTGCAAGCACATGGCCTGTTTGGGCCATGGGCTTGTTGTCTCGTTATGTAACCCCGCCCCCTTGTTATCCTCGTCTTGTGATTATTGTCTAGTCAGTTTCACCTGTCTTCGTCATTAGTGTTCCATATATAATCCCCATGTGTTTGCTGTCCTGTGCCGGTTCATTGTTTGATGTGTCACATTTTGTGAGTGTCTACCCGTGAGTACCTTGTCTGAGAAGAAACGTCTTGATCTTGTATTTTCTGTTTGTTAATAGTCTAGTTCTTGTCACGTGTTATCTAGTTAGTTATCCCTCGTTTGTATTGCCTCTGTTTTGCCCCCTCGTGGGTTTTGTTTTCTGTTTTTGTCTTCAATAAACCTCTGTTTGAGTTATCTGCTGTCTGCGATTGGGTTCATCCTACCAACCTCATAACAGAATGAACCGGCCCAGAAGGAACCCAGCAGACAGCAGGTCCTCCCGGCTCCGGCTACAACCGGAACAATGGTGGTTGTCGGCTCCCACCGACAGAGAGCGGGTCAACTGTCCGGTCCCGTCCGAGGGTGAGTGGATCCTGAGGAATTATGCCCGACTCTGGGATCATTTCTCCCAGGAGGATCTGCAGACTTCTTCCTCGGGACCTCCACCCTCTGCCTGTCTGCCTGTGATCCCGGAGGGTCGTGTTTTGGCCGTTGTTTCGCAGGGGAACCAGGCCAGTCCTACCGCGACTCCTGAGACACCTTCCACGTCCATCAATCTTCATGGTAAGCGTGGAAGGCACCCGTCGTGGGAGTCAGCATCGGAGTCTTCCTGCTCGGAATCCTCCTCGCCTGCTGTGAGTTTCCCAGTTCCTGTAACGGATCCTGCTTCACCTCCCTCTCCGGTCCCCAGTCTGGCCACAATCTCTGCTCCGCGTCCCAGGAAGAAGAAGAGGAAGAAGGGAGCTTCTGGTTCTCCATCTCTACCTTCCTTTGAGTCCGCGATGGCACCCACGCCAGCCGCTGAGAGCGCTGCACCCACGCCAGCCGCGGAGAGCGCAGCACCCACGCCAGCCGCGGAGAGCGCAGCACCCACGCCAGCCGCGGAGAGCGCAGCACCCACGCCAGCCGCGGAGAGCGCAGCACCCACGCCAGCCGCGGAGAGCGCAGCACCCACGCCAGCCGCGGAGAGCGCAGCACCCACGCCAGCCGCGGAGAGCGCAGCACCCACGCCAGCCGCGGAGAGCGCAGCACCCACGCCAGCCGCGGAGAGCGCAGCACCCACGCCAGCCGCGGAGAGCGCAGCACCCACGCCAGCCGCGGAGAGCACAGCACCCACGCCAGCCGCGGAGAGCGCTGCACCCACGCCAGCTGCGGAGAGCACAACACCCACGCCAGCCGCAGAGAGCGCAGCACCCACACCAGCCGCTAAACGCGCTGCACTCAAGCCGGCCGCAGTTAGTGATGTTTCTGAGTCTGCAACATTCAACGCCTCTCCTGACTCTGTGGTGATGAGTGTCGCTTCTTCTTGGGGAAGCCTTGACTCCAATACGGCCTCTATGAACTCTGTTCCTGGTCCTGCTCCCTTTCCGCCTGTCAATCCCCTTGTCTCTGCTCCGTTGCCTGCTGCTGTAGTCCCCACTGTCCCCGGTCTTCCATTTGTTTCCCCTGTCATGGCTCAACCCCGGACTGTTTCCCCCAAGACATCTCCTCGTGTGTCTCCAGCCAAGTCCTCCCGGATTCCCCGTCCTCAGCCCTCGTCCCAAAGACCCAAAACCCCCAGTCCTCCTATCCACCCTGAACTGCCCCTTAAGGACTTTGTGTTTCCCCCACCTCCTCTGCCTTGTTTATTGTTTTTGATTTTGCACCCCAACCCTGTAATTGTTTATTCATGTATGCCTTTGCTGTTGTTCGTCATGTTTTGTTGGTTTGTGTCAATGTCTCAGTCTGTCATGTCCCGTGTTTGATGTCCCCTTGAGGAGCGTCTGGTAGCCGCTCCTTAAGGTGGGGGTTCTGTCATGATTCTGCCCTCATGTCCTTGATTTTTCTCTAGTCTTGAGGCAGGATCATGACAGACCCATGTTTTGTGTGCAAGCACATGGCCTGTTTGGGCCATGGGCTTGTTGTCTCGTTATGTAACCCCGCCCCCTTGTTATCCTCGTCTTGTGATTATTGTCTAGTCAGTTTCACCTGTCTTCGTCATTAGTGTTCCATATATAATCCCCATGTGTTTGCTGTCCTGTGCCGGTTCATTGTTTGATGTGTCACATTTTGTGAGTGTCTACCCGTGAGTACCTTGTCTGAGAAGAAACGTCTTGATCTTGTATTTTCTGTTTGTTAATAGTCTAGTTCTTGTCACGTGTTATCTAGTTAGTTATCCCTCGTTTGTATTGCCTCTGTTTTGCCCCCTCGTGGGTTTTGTTTTCTGTTTTTGTCTTCAATAAACCTCTGTTTGAGTTATCTGCTGTCTGCGATTGGGTTCATCCTACCAACCTCATAACATAGATAGATAGATAGATAGATAGATAGATAGATAGATAGATATTGTAATTACTATAATAAGAATATAGTATGTACATGGGGAACAGGACTTTAAAATAAAGTGCTACCAATTGAAGTAAATATTTGTTAAAATAACCACCTCAGCTAAGAGAGTAAATGATCCACAAGATGGCACCACAAACTCACATAATTGCAACATACGCTTATCTTAAACTAGGTTGTGCTTGGGCATTTCAGATCATAATTTCAGACACAGGATCACGCTCATGTATCATGACATTGCTTCACTGGTAGCGATATTTATTCTTTTCCTTTTCTTTTTTTGTAGTAAACTCATGTGTGGCTGTGAAAAAAACATCAAAATATCATTCTCAGACTCTGAGACATGAGGATTGATGTCTTTCAATTTCAGACAACAGAAGGGAAAACAAAGAATTGATATCCTTCATTTACAAATGTGGCGTTCCTCATGTGTAAAACACTTTGGATAAAAACATCTGCTAAATGGGTGTAAAATGTAAATATAATGATCATCATAATGATTCATCTAATTATAACACACACAAAAAATCATATGCTAATGAACATTTCATATTATGTTTGGGAGTTTAATGACTCACTTCAAAAACGAATATCAAAAAGATATCAGAGCATATGTTCCCTTTAATGTAAACACGACAGATGATTGACATGCTAATGCTGGAGATATTTACATATAAATAACTAGATTTTAAATGATCTAAAGAATGTGTGAGTGATGTTTGCATGTGCAAATATGGCATTGTGAAGTAATATTAATCAAGTGATTAATAATCTTCAAATCAACGGAAGTGATTCTTCAAATACATGATTAAAATGGAGAGCATGCTCAAGCACACATGTGCAATGAGAATGGAAGGCTTGTGTTCTTGCTGAGCTGTAGACAAACTTTTGCTCTGATGGATCATAATAAATTAAAACTTGTAAGCCTGAGATGTCCTTGAGGATAAGCAGAGGATAACACTTCTCATCTAGACGGATGTGGGCAAGTTCAACGGTTCTTTAGAGGAGGACGTCTCCATAAAATCCTCTCACTTGAGACATAATAATCATGGATTTAGAGGTGAATTTAAGCCAGAGAGAGATTCACTGCATGATAAGTGCGGGATAATGAGTATCAGACCGCTTCAATGGCGTCTGTGAACACACTAGAGATCCTTCAGAGGGATTTTTCTCCCGTGAACACACATGCATGCTCACATCTCCACCGTCTACAGGTCAAGCTGAGAACATGGGTCAGTCAACACAGACCGCCAGCTTTACAAATTCATGCATATTTGTTTATTATACATTTAGGCTAATTCTGTAATATTTTACAGCGCCCTTTCAGATCTGTTTAAAATGTTGTGATATATATTTACATCCATTTCCCGCCCAAATCAGTTTCGTGGCATACCTGAAACTTTTGGCAAGCCGAGGGATGATAAAACTTGTTGTGAAATCTTGTTGGCACATTAAATGGAGCATCTTTTTTCGCCAGCAGCAGATCTGAAGACCTCAAATTTCATCTGCGATCTGAAAGAAAAAAAGGAACTGTTTAGGAAGGATCTGCCAGACAGCCGAGAGCTTCATAATTAATTCTTCGTGGAAGTACAAAACATGGGGTCCAAAAGTCTGAGACCACTAATGAAAATGCCTCTATTTTCATTTAAAATGTAATACAATTGTTTTATTATTATTTTTGAGAATGTTCCAAAGAGCAAGAACATCAGACCATCTGTACAAATAGTCACATGATCAATGTCACTAATTTTGGTAAGACCATCGGTCAGAATGTTTTTAAAAGGTTCTTATGCTCACCAAGGCTACATTTATTTGATTTATAATACATTGTGATATTGTGAAATGTAATTACAATTTAAAATAAACAATCAAAACTAAACTGATTTCAGCTGAATAATGCCACTATTGTGCTATATTGTGCAAGCTCTGTTTTCCTCATTGATCATTATTTTCCTGTTTAATCATTGTAAAGACAATCTGTACTGTATAAATCGCTATATAAGGGTGACTTGACTTGATGAAGGTCAATACTTTTGATAAATTCAATGCATCCTTGGTGAATAAAAGTATTAATTAAAAAGTCTGAACCTTTGAATGGTAGTGAACTTTTTCTTCATTTTACATCATACCATTTATTTGCTTTAAACTTTTCAAAATGACAAAAACGTCTCTTTATATCCAAATGCGAATTAGACTTTGAATCCCAGATTTTGAACGTGATTTCAGACTTTTAAACTACACTGTATATTATCTCAGCCATTGTCAAAGAGAGAGAGTAACGTACAAAAAAGTATTCAGATTGACTAAAAAAGTGATAAATTAAAATATATTTATTAGATGAAATTCTACTTTTTAAGCTTCCATCAAAAAGTGAGATCCTTATTTTCAGTTCCTTTTGCTTTTCTTTCCAAATTCCTAGAAACCACTGATTACTGAAATGAAACCACAGCTGACTGAACAACATAATTAGTCTCATTTATCAAAGAAGTTTCTGGGTTTCTCGTTCTAGTAAGTGTTGAGTGGCTGCTTGTACTATATTTATTCATTTATGTCTAATTAGGAATCAAACGGCAACTTGATGTTAATATGATGAATAATACAGAGTTAATGATTTCCTGGCAAATATCTGATTGGCTGTTGTTTAGCAGCAATCATGATGCTATTAAAAAATATATATTTTTAGCTGCATTAGAACATGCCAAAAAATATAAAACACATGATAAGCTGTTATATTTTTCAGCAACCAATCATTGCACTTCTGAAGACGGCATGAAATTATTTTCTTACCTATTGTGACGTATATCCGAGTGAAAGTTCGCTTCTCGAACAAGAAAAAATGTAGGGTGGGACTTGATTTTGTCCATCAGGAATTGATTGGATGGTTGTGGTTTTCTATTGGTCGATCTCATGTGATTGACAGGTTGTCTCGCCCTTGCGACAGTAAACACGTCATCAGAGAAGAGAAGATGCTGCAAGAGGAGGGGAAGTTATTTATATCAAAGATTAATAATGATGTGCATGTGTGATGAATCATTTATAATAAATACTGCAATGTTCAATAAAAAAACAAGAATTGTCAATTTTAATTTCATGGTGACTTTAACAAGAGAACTGGCTACAACTGATCATTTATTTATTTATTTACAATTTATGTGAGAAGAATGCTAGTAATTGTATCTGTTTGTTCACTCACTGAAACAGACATGATTGCATGGGCTCTTCCTTCAAGAAAACACTCTTCAAATCCAATTTAATTTGTGTGAACCCTGATATTGAGCATGTACATCCAATTTCTGTATGAAATTGGAATTGACATTTCATTTCTGAAGATCACGTGTGCATGGCGGCCCGTTAACGCTCACCTGGTCCTGCCGTGTCGTGCGTCGCCCTCGCTTGTCATGGGCTCATCCTAAAATGAATGAATAAATAATTTTGCTAAATAAATACGGCAGCTGAGCTCTTGACACGACCCTTAATGTGATTGAAATTTATGATGTTTGGGTCCTTTCTTATGACAAAAAAACGTCCCAAACAAGATTCAGGCTTATGTATATTAGGTTGTTTTTTATGAAACTCACCGACTTTGATCAAACAAGTCATGGTTTCCAATCTGTGAAGATATCTGTGGAGAAGATGTATTCATTTAAAACATTATTGTATTTCATTTAATGTAATGCAATAAGGCTTAAAACATAGCAAGTCTAAAATATTGATTAATCATTGATTATTTGTGTGGCAATGACTGAATTTTAAGAGACGTATGAATGCATTCTCCTACAGTTTAATGATATGAGACGGTATGGGCTGTATTGATTATCAGTCAGTCGCTGTTGAAAACAATTCCTCAACATGCATCTCTTTTCTATTCGGTGCGTGCCTTCAAGGCAATTCTACCATGTGAATGAGTTTTCTGCAAAGCAGCCTCTCTGAAACTCAATTACCCTTCATGACTCCAGGGTCAAGCACTTTGCAGGCCAACATTTTACATATTCATGTATTCTCTGGATTTAATTCTAAGACAACAGCGTTAATCGAAAAGATACTGTATATTGCATTATCGGTCAAGCCTCCGACATGTTTAGTGATGAAGATATTTGTTTCTCTTTCTCTTCATTCTGCTGGATTGCAATCTAGCGAGCAGCAGGTGACATGTGAAATTCAATTTCCATTTCCCTGCTGTCAATTCTGATCGCTCACATTTGGTTGGACACTTAGGGCCACCAGGGAGGGACTGAACAGGTGCAAAGAGTGGGACCAAAACTAAACAAATCAACGGATAAAACATCACCGCTGATCTGGTCAAGAACATTCACCCGATCAAAACAACATTGGGCCATTTCAAACGATCCCTGAATGCTTCTGACAGCACGACATATGTTCTTGTTTTGGTCCCATAACCTAACTGCAAAGCATCTTCATTGGTACCAACAATGCAGCATTGCTTTCGTTTCTATGTTTTTTATTTTTTGGGCCACTCTCTTAATAATAAATGGTTATAGAGAATATTACTTTAGTGAAATGCAGTTACAGTGGCAGAATGAAGCAACATTATGTTTCATTCAAAAGACAGTTTGGCAGCAGAGCATGGGATTATGGGGAAATACAAGAATTGCTTTTATTTGCGCTCTGTAATATAATAGGCCAATGTTATTCTTAACCTCTGGATAACCCTACGTGCTTGACTGTATATTTTTTGCAGTGAACTGAAGGCTATGTTATATATGGAATATAAGAAAAAGTCAAAAGACTTCTTGAATCACCCTTTTGAAGAATTAAATGACCTCTAAATCTGCATAGGTCAGTATGTGCAGATGTCACTTACTAATAAGACCACTTTACTAGATGAAGTTGTGTCTTTAGGGGCTGTTTACACCTGGCCACCCGTTTTCTCAGATCGGATAGCTATCTGATTTATCAAAACGATTCCATTTACACCTGGTCACATAAATGTGTTTTTGCAAAGCGGATGTAAATCCGATCTTCAATTCCCGCGCTATATGCAGATTTTAATGGCGTGCACGTCACCGTAAGCAATAGTTGTGAGCTGCATTTTATTGATCATCAGCTAAAATGTCAAAATCAAAGAGAGCGGCAACAGCCCTGGTATATTGTTTCTTTACTTTTATGATTGTGTGTTAAGCGTCTGCGACTTACTTTCACTTTGATTTGCGATAGTTTGCACGTTGGTTTGATGAATAGATGCTCAGCTTCGGTGTAATGCGTGTTGCAGTAGCGCCGTCATAATCTGATTATAACATGACATATAGCCTATAACACTCTCTCACAAGTTTATTTTTTAGCATTTTTGGGAGGAGTAAAATCTACATATGTGGTTTCAACAACCAGATGCATTTACACTTGTCCAGTTTCGTCAGGAACGCGGCCCAGATGTCCTCCTGAAGTGGTTTGAGCGATCGGATTCAAATCCGTCTCGAATGCGTTTCGGAGGGCATTTACACCGGGTCATTCGGGATCGGATAGCTATCCGATCACAGAAAACGCATGAAGTGGCCAGGTGTAAACAGAATGCTCTCATTCATGAATTGACTTCGTTTCAGTGATTTCATTTGTAACGCTCCAAGTAGGCTACCTTTTTCTTTCCTTTTATATGTTTTTATTTATTAATATCCTATGGGAAACAATTTTTCTGATGATGATTTATGACCTAACCTCACAAAACAATTTCAGGCATTAAGATGTTTTGCAGTAAGAAATCGTTTGTCGATGAACCCCCCCAGCTCAACTAATCGCAGATCCTGCAGCAGCTCAAGGATTGTGCATTGATCCAGTCCTCATATTTTCCACCTTGTGGACATCTTGATTTATGCACGCAGTGACCTTGCTGTTGGGCCAAAGGTTAAACGTTAATAGATTCTGAAAATGCCACATTCAGGGTGGAAAAACTAATGTTTTTCTCAAAAAGAGTAATTGATTTAGCCATCAGTTGATATCATCCCAGGGCTAAATTTAAAAGAAAAATTACATAATTTTGGTGGGATTTTCTTAAACAAAAATAGACTACCATAGCAGTTTGCATTTAATTCCAAGACTATACCATTATTAAAAAGATAACCACTATATGAGGCTATGTTATTTTATTACACTGGTGGCTAATAGGGCTGGGCGACATATATAGCGATATTTTCACAATAATCAAACAATCAATATAAAATTACAGAATATTGTGAATATCGAATATTGTGGAAAATTTAAGATAAATGTGCCAAAGACAGAACCAATATGCAATTTCACTCCTGCTGAAAAACTAGCCAAGAAGTACTTAGTGTGCAGCAACTAGTTCCCCATGAATGAGTTTTAGTAAAAAAAATATAGAGCATCTCTTAAACCTTTGATAGACTTAACTTGTGAAACACTTGCATAATTTACCCCATTGTTCAACTGAACAGTGACACTATTTTCTTTATGAGCTGCTGTACAGCCAAAATCAGCTTTGATTGATTATTGAATCATTTTCCTTTTATCACTGTAAATCTGCTCTGAAACAATCTGTACTGTATAAAGCGCTATATAAATAAAGTGACTCATTGGACCACAAAACAACTTGTGTGTGACTTGTGCCACAGTAGACCTTATATCGGTTCGGACCAGACAGGATTTTCTTCAATGCCCTTGTGCATCAATGAGCTTTGGACGCCCAACACCGTCACAGATATGTGCTTTGTCCCTCTTCAGACGACAAACCCACTAGGCTTGAGCTTTCAGACCCAGTCGGACCCAGTCGGCCGGTCATAACAATTTGGCCCTAGACAAAGTCTCTCAGGTCTTTACTCCTGTTGCATCCAATACATTGACTACAAGAACTGATTTTTCACTAATCATCTAATCTCATAACTTGACATGTGACCTTGTTAGGAAATTATCAACATTTACCACTTCACTTGTGAGTGGTCATAATTGCCTCATCAATGTATATGTTAATTTAATAAAAAAAGGACTACATTTTTGCACTAAATTATTTTAAATGTGAAGCTGTTCTATCAAAAAAAAACATTTAAAAAAAAAATTGGTGCAAAAGAAAAATCACCTTTTTAAATTATTCTAGTTCAAATGCAAAAATTTATTTTGCCCAGCCCTATTGGCTAATAACAAGTTACCAAAGTTTTAGCGATATTTATGTTTGATCAAACATAATGGAATGCTGTAGAGAGAGAGAAACTAATACCACAGAACATCACACAAAGCCATTGCTAATGCTTACTGATGTAATGTTATTTTTCTCTAATGAGGTCACTTACAGGAATTTGTCTGACAGGATGGAATGAGACGTTGAGCACACGGAAAAACGTGTCACCCTGAAAAAGAAAACAAGAAACACCTGAAATATTCCTTAATATATATAAAAAATTAGATTACGAAACACATAAAATTCATCCCATGTTGACTTATTGATAAACTAATATGATTTCCATCTTTTAAAATGTGAATTTATTTTATCCATACATTTAGACATATATGAAGAGGACATGAAAATATCCTGCGCAGTAAGAATGACTGGTTTACTGTGGCTTTTTGTTATTTTTACAGAAGAGTTTTGTTGTTTTTTTAGCCTATACGTTTTTAAGATTCCAAATTGATCGAATTGAAATTGATATTATTATAAGTCTGCTTTTTGTTCTCAAACCCATTTTAAAGTCAAAAAGTGACAAGTGTCAGTGAAGAGGATGCGCGTGTTCACTGGCGCGTGACTGGAAAGATGCAGCGCGCGCGCGCTCTCTCAACACTGTTTCGAGACTGCGCGGTCACGTTTGGAGAGGCGCGCCGAGTACGCGCTCGCGATTCAGCCTGAAGCATATACCGAAGACGCTGGGAAAAGAACACTGACATTTCATTTGGATCTAATTTTCTAATCCAATCTTAAAAACAAACAAACCTAAACTTTCCTTTGCTGAAATGCTTTTGCTCTGGTGATTTATGGATCATGGATCCTCTCTACATCACTTCGCAAAACTCAAGCGCAAACGGGACCAACGGTTCATTGGTCAATGACACAGACGTGTTCTCGAACCAGTTCGTTCAGCCGGTTTGGCAGATAGTTTTGTGGGCCATCGCATATTGCTGTATAGTTCTGGTGTCAGTTGTTGGGAATATCACCGTCATCTGGATCATTTTAGCGCATAAGCGCATGAGAACCGTTACCAACTATTTTCTGGTGAATCTCGCGTTCGCAGAGGCGTCTATGTCGGCTTTCAACACCGTTATTAACTTTGTGTACGGAGTGCACAATGAATGGTATTTTGGACTTGTTTACTGCAGATTTCACAACTTCTTTCCAATAGCAGCTGTGTTCGCAAGTATTTACTCAATGACGGCAATAGCCCTGGACAGGTGAGCTATACTTTTTTACACTTACCCTACCCGGTTACATGTTTTAGTTAGGCTACACTTTATTTGAATGTGTCCCTGTTACAGTGTAATTATACATTTAAAGGTAAGGGTATAGGATTTGGGCTTGGTTTAGGACTAGTTGCATTATGCATAATTTAGTTATTACTGTAGAAAATACATGTAGGTTAACATATGTAACAAGGACACATTAAAATAAAGTGTTACCCATGTTGTTGTTTTTTTGGTACATGTAGCCTACTATTGTAATCTTGAAATAACCTTGGAAGCCAATGTAAATACCATAGTACATGAATTTCCATAATATATACATAACTTGGACAGTTACCTCTGATAACAAACCACTTTATCGCTCCGTAAAGCTGCCTTGAAACGATGTGTATTGTGAAAAGTGCTATTTAAATAAATGTGAATATGACAGTACTATTTTGTAAGAACCTGTGCGACATGTGCTCGTAAGACATGTGCTCCTTTATCTTTGCTCCATGTCTTTGCTTTAGTGAAGGTTTTAAGCTTGAAAGGTGAAGTCAATAGTTTTTTTAAATGGCAGATGAATCAAAATCCCTGTTAAAACAAGAGTAAAGAAAGAAGTCACCAAGGCTGCATTTATTTAATCAAAAATACGGTAAAAACTGTAATATTGCTAAATATCATGATTACAAGTTAAAATAACTGTTTTTTATTTGAATATATTGTAAAATGTAATTTATTCCTGTGATCAAACCTGAATTTTCTTCATCATTACTCCAGTCTTCAGTGTCACATGATCCAGAAATCATTCTAATCTGATTTGCTGCTCAAGAAACATTTCTTATTATTAACATATTATATTTTTTCAGGATTCTTTGATTAATAGAAAGTTCAATAAACTGCATTTATTAAATAGAATAAATCTTTTTACAAATTTCTTCACTGTTACTTTTGATAAATGTAATGCTTCCTTGATGAATAAAAGTATTAATTTATATTTTCTTACCACAAATGTTTGCATTATATCATTGTTCCCACAACAATATTAAGCAGCAAAAACTCGTTTCAACATTGATAATAATAATCACAAATGAGTTTCTGAAGGATCACGTGACACTGAAGACTGGAGACCTCATTCATTAAATTCCTTACATTTTTAAATGTATTAAAATAGTAATAGCCTATATATATATACTACTGTATATACCATTACATGTTGCCATCACTTTACCTAAGCACCACCACTGTGCTGTTTTTTGGGAGGATTGTGGATGCAGTTCAAACCTGTGTGGAAGCACTGTTTAAACACAAAGCAAAGATCATAAAACGAAGCTGCATCCTTTCTATGATTGCTGTGAGGAAAGACCCAACCCACTAAAAAGACAAACTCCACTAGTCACCTCTCTCACTATCCAAATCATATCAGCAGGACGAGGCAAATCATTTAGGGTTAATTCAAGTGGCTGATTCTCCTTTGAGTTTGCATAAATAGCAGGTCATTGCCTTTGTTAACCCCCCCCTGCAGGTACATGGCTATCATCCACCCACTCCAGCAGCGCCTGTCGTCCGCTGAGACCAAGTTGGTGGTGGGGGTGATCTGGGCCCTGGCGCTGCTCCTGGCTTTTCCCCAGTACTATTTTTCCAGCACTACTCAGCTGCCAGGACGTGTGGTGTGCTACATCAACTGGCCAGAGTACAGCGTGTGGGATTTTCAAAAGACGTAAGTGCGTGCTGTCGAGTCCGACTTTCAAAGTCAATGATAATATATGTTAAAAAAAATAATAAATACATAAAAAGTGTCACATATGTTCAATACTCTGAGATAAACTTTGTTTTAAACAACCTAAAGTGCATGTTTGTTGGACAGCCTACCTGAAGACTACCACACAAAGGTCTGGAAACTACAGTCAAACTCACACTTCAAAACACCGACTATTGCAATAATAATATGAAAAAGACAAAGAATTAAAATACCTCAAGGCATTAATTTGCCCAAAAACACGTCCTTGCATTCTGGCTCCAAAGGCAAAAAGCTTTCAAGACGGTCAGTCTCCTCCTGCAAGACAGCACTGCTTATTTAAGCAAAACACTAACATAGCAATGAGAAATCTGCCAATGCAGTATGAAAACAACATTAGGGAAACTATAGGGTGCACTCTCAACGGTATTCGGTCGGGCCAGTACAGAGTGTGTGGCGTGGTCTGATTTACGATATGAATATTTAAACTGACCAAGTGGCAATACGCCCTGTCCTGCATCTTAATCACATATTTATCAGCTACTGAACGAGTTTTGATAGATCTTCACATACGCTCACTCTAATTGCTACCAACTCCAATCCGATTCTCCAATATCCTGCCAGTTTCCTGCAATGGCTCTGTAGGTGTCAGGTGTCGACGGCATGCTCTTATTTCCGTAACGGCTTAGTCGTTCACCCACCCGTACAGTCAATCTTCCAGCAGGTTTCTCCCTGTCACGCCAAAGCAGTGGACGCCTCTACCTCCTTTAAGTGACACAACCTGTGAGACTTCACCAATCCTACTTTGAAGGAATCAATTCATTAGGTAGTATCTCAAGCTTATGTCTGCCAGAACATTCCTTAAAGGTATAGATAGTCTCTGAGAGACCAAATCTGGGTAACACAAGATAACAAGATGTCCAAGATAAGGAGCACTGATCAATGAACTCTTTTTAACTGGTTGGCAGATCTTTGTGTGTGTGTGTGTGTGTGTCAGAGAGAGAGAGAGAAAGAGAGAGAGAGAGAGAGAGAGAGAGAGAGAGAGAGAGAGAGATGATGGATATAAGGAGAGGGACAGAAAGGAGAAGATGGAGAGAACGGGAGAAATAGATTCAAAGCTACTAATGTTTTCTTTTGCACTCACATATTTGCGACTAGCCAATATTTGCAGGGAATCTGCAAGATTTTGGATAGTGCACAGCATGATTTTTGTTTTTGTGTAATCATCCGTCATGTTAGCATGATTGTCTGCTTATTTCCTACCACATTACAAGCGTTTTTGAAATTAATCAACTGGACAAAATTCAATCACGTCTCACCCACTGAGATAGTTATGGATACTTGAAAAGGAAAGCGGTAAAGCCCCACAAATCATCTGGCTCATTCTAAATAGCATGTCTGTAAGACACGTTCAATCAAAACAACACGAGAGAAGGCATTCACATTGGCGTTTTTTTCGGGACGGGGATTCAGAATGTTTTGGTTAATGCGTGAAAGGCCTGCGTATATTTTCCCTCTAAACCTCTCCTGTGAGACGAGTGTCTTTCTGGATAAGCCTCGGGCTAATTAGCACGTTGAATTGTACAGCGCTCCAAAAGAAGAGAGGCACTGCCGCAAGCGCCTGAATCCTGGGAGCATTCACAGTTCATGATTCAAAAGTTTTCCAGCGGTTATTTTTAAGTGGCCGCTAATGCGAGAAAACATGTGGGACTCTGAGTTGTTGGTGTGTGGCATCCTTTTGTGCAAAAATGTGCACTCCAAATATGTCTCAACAACTTTGAGTCTATTTTCATCTTGGGTTTCATGTCTTGTTCTTGTTCGTTGGCTGCCTCTCCCATACTAATTCTCCATCTGGCTGTCTTCTGTCTCTTTCTCTCTCACAGGTATTACGTCTGCGTGGTTGTGCTTATTTACTTTCTGCCTTTGCTCATCATGGGTTGTGCTTACCTGGTGGTGGGACGCAGTCTCTGGGCTAGTGAGATTCCTGGAGACTCTTCAGATCGCTATCGACAGCAGCTGACCGCCAAACGGAAGGTCATCATCTGCAAAGTGACATAAAAGCTTAAATGTCAATTGCATTGCTGAAAAGACCAGCTTGAATGGATAGTAACCGAGCAAAAATTATCTGATGAAGCTTGTTGAGAGAATATCTTGCCGGTTTATCTAGTTAGGCCGGGTTCACACTGTACGATTTTGGCCGCGATTTGGCCGTCTGAGACAAATGTTGAGAATCCTAAAAGATTCCTCTGTTCCTAGGCCAAAATCTGAAGTCTTTGTTCGCTAGTTTGCAGACAGCAGACAGTTTGCAGACAATCAAATTTTACCTCAGACAAAATTCTGGCACTGTTAGAAGATTTGACACACAGTCCTGCAGTGTGATTTCTCCTAGGACAACCGTCAAATCAAAAACCAACAGAAGCTCAGAATCCAATTGTTGAGACAACAACAAACCACCTGCTCCATACACATCATCTTTTTTTTAGGACAAGCCATAATCAAAATTAACGCTAGAGACTGCTTTTGTTTGCTAGCCAACATTTAAATCCTGCATGTAATGCCGCTTACGGTCACCGAACGTGTCACGGATTGATGATGTGAAATATCTTGTTGCGTGCATCCTTTTTTAATGCCGTACAGCAGGGGTCACCAAACTCGGTCCTGGAGGGCCGCTGTCCTGCAGAGTTTAGCTCCAACCAACTAAACTGTTCAGGACAGCGGCCCTCCAGGACCGAGTTTGGTGACCCCTGCCGTACAGTGTGACATGAATGACAACTGAGATCCTGACAAGCAACAGTTTTAAAGCGTACAGTGTCCACCCGGCTTTAGATCCCAGGGACCAGCATCCAAAACACAACATAAGCTGGTGACCAACTTTGCTGGTCTGTTTAACAGGAACATGACTAGGTTTTGAACTTATTTCAGCTCCTTCTATTTTAACTTACGTAGGTGGTGAAGATGATGATCGTCGTTGTGTGCACCTTCGCCGTCTGTTGGCTGCCCTACCATGTCTACTTCCTGTTGCACCAGTTCCTTCCTCACTCGTTTGAGGAAACCTACATCCAGCAGGTGTACTTAGGAATCATGTGGCTTGCCATGAGCTCCACCATGTACAATCCCATCATCTACTGTCTTCTCAATGACAGGTAAGAGTTGGTTCAGTGGAAAACGGGTTCATGTTTTTAAAGGGAATCATGCAATACTCATCTATCTGTGCAGGTTTCGAGCTGGATTCCAACAGGCGTTCTTCTGGTGTCCTTGTGTCCCTCGAGGCTCATATGAAGGTCTGGAGCTCAAGTCAACTCGCTATCTTCAGACGCAAGCCAGCATTTACCGTGCCAGCCGAATGGAGACCACAGTATCCACAGTCATGCCGAATGGCGAGGTAGACCTTCAGGAGAACACAAGGAGATCCATAGATCTCACGTCCAATGGTTCTTCACGAAGCGCCTCAAAGACTGTATCTGAGTCCTCCAGCTTCTATTCTAGTAACAATCTAGCTTAGAAAGGAATGCAAGAAATACTTTCAGGGTTATAGTACCAATCCTGTGAGGAGAAGGGCAAAGATTTACGTTCCAGGGAATGTCATGATGTGAGGTACAACAAAGCAAAACAGGTTTTTAGGTTTTCTTGTGGATGGAAGGATAATGTGTGAAAACATCATCTTGTCTTCAGCTGAGTTTTACTACTCAAGGCAGCTGGATAGAAATCAACCCCCCGTAAGAGTTCACCAAACAACTTACCCAATCGCCATTTGCTATAGGAGTCCAGGACCCAGCAGGTTTGTTTAGGAAAACTTGACCTGCTGATGCCCTTGGCAACGATCTGTCTGTCATTACTGCTGGCCGTTGATGATTCGATAGCCAACGTGACGACGACATGGAAGAGTTTGCACCTGTTGTTGCATATTACTGGACTACGGAGGCGACAATGTAAAGGATTTGTCAGGAATGCAGAGGGTCATTATAAATATAGCACAAAGAGAGAGAGAGAGAGAGAGAGAGAGAGAGAGAGAGAAAAAAACTACTAACATAGTTACTTCCAATTATATCACTATAATCCTCTTTTAAATCCAGAGTTTATTATTAGCATGTTATATTTACATTTACACATTTAGCAGACACTTTTATCTAAAGTGACTTACAACTGAGGAATACAACAAGCAATTAATCTTAAAGTGAAAGTGACATGACATGAAGGCCAAATATGGCGACCCATACTTTAAATTTTTCCTCTGCATTGATTTAACCCATCCAAGTCAGTCAGGTTACAAGTCTGACTCTCAAACCATTAGGCCAATAAACACAAAAAGTGCAAGTACCGGTAATATAAAGTTTTAGCCATCATTCAGAACAGTACAAGCTAAAATAGGGAGGGATTAAAGAATAGTGAGAAGATAGATAAAGAAATATAAGAAAAATTATTCAGCAGGCAGCAGTTAAATGCATGTTGTTGAGTAAAAGCTACACTGCCTTTACAAAAAAGACCATGTTAAATACATTTTATTAGAGGTATATTTTTATTATTATTTTAAGATTTTAAACTTTAAAAGCTTTTGATTGGAAAGCTTTAAAACCTAGCTTTTGTTTTGTGCCGTCCGATTGTAGTATCTTGATAAAAAGAAAGTATAGGCCCAGGGCTCCAGACTGCGACCAAATGGTCGCATTTTGCGACCAAAATTTGAGTGTGCGCGACTGAATTTTACATCCAGTCGCACATGTGCGACCAGTAAATTTGTCACTTTTTTTTTTTTTTTTTTTTTTTACACGTTAAACGTGGAAGGGGCTTATCAATGAATCCGGAATGTGTGGCAGGCCAATGAGTGCGAGAAGAATAGGGAATGGCCACTGTAAGTGGCTAATGTGTGGAGGGGGAGGGTCCTAGAGATAATCGAGCGCGCGTTTAAACGTCTGTGGGCAGTGTTGCCAGATTGGGCGGGTTCCCGCCCAATTGGGCGGTTTTGAATTTGATTGTGCGGGTAAAAAAGGCTTTGGGCGGGTGGACAAAATTTGGGCTGGTTTGGGGTCAGTTCGGCGGTTTTCAAACATCTACATTTTAAAATCTAATTGGTTAAAAAACTAAACTAAAGTGTGCATGTAGTCAATAAAATCAGTCACCATGACATTACAACACACACGCCCATGCAGTGCAGAGTCAGCTGGCGTTGGTGTTGACGTCACCGACGAGCACGCACTTTTAGCCAATCAACGAGCGATCAGCAGGAAGACGTGATTTAGCGCGATAACTTGTAGCTGACTGTATTCAAGTGATCGCTAATGCTAAAGTGACATACAGTAAGTTGCATCTACAGTAAAGAGTGAGATAGTGAGCAACTCTAAAAACGTACACATGTTGATGACTCGATGGTGAATATAAAGATGAGAGCACAGTTGAATGACTTGAATTGAAATTGAATATGGGACGACTCCTTTCCATGGTCATATGCACATTGCACACTAGCCTAACCAGACATCTGCAACTTCTACACCGTCCAGACCGCATGCACTCTCTACTTGTCCCTGACAGCGGCTGAAAAAGGTTTGAATCAACGATTAATCAGTTTTGACTGCTAAATTCTGCGTTTTGTTCTGTGTACTTCCGAGGGTTAAAGTCATCGGTTAATTTCTTGATTGCCGTTTTGACAGTGTCAAATCCGTTTTGATCCGTTTTCCTGGGAATTTTTTTTATTTTTATTTTTTTTATCCGTTTTCCTGGGATTTTTTTTTTATTTTATTTTTTTTATCATCGTTATTTTGTTTTAAGGATATACTAATTGTGCTTCTCAATGACATGGCCATACAATTATATCACATTATTTTGGTAGTAAAATTTTGGGCGGTTTTTACTTGTAGTGGGCGGGTTTTGGTGAGCTTTTGGGCTGGAAATCACCGTCCCAATCTGGCAACACTGTCTGTGGGAAGGAGACGGAGACAAATATCACAGCCTGCTATGTGCGTCTGAGCAACGAGCAAGCAAACTATTGACTCGTTCTGCGGCTAGTGTGCCAGTTAAATTCACCTGCTGGCTTCCCAAATAATACATTACAACAGCGATAATAAAAAAAACGTGAACAAAACGATTACTCTTTGTAAACACTGTTCAATGCGAGTGTCAAATGCTCAAACATGACCTGTCATTTACGCCGTCATCATCACCCGGGAGTTGATCGCGCACGAGCGCAGGCGAGACCCGAACTGCAGACGTTACCATCGGTGTTTAAACTAAACTCATCATTTATGTTTTGCCAATGTAAACATTCAAGAGGAAGACGCGAAAGAGAACTCGCGTCTAGATTTGTGCGCGCGTGTGTGTGTGCGTGCGCGCGCGCGCGTCTGTGTGTATGCGTAGGCTACTCATCTCAGACAGCGCGCAAATATAGAGTTATCTTTCAAGTTTTGCACTTGAATGGACAAATTCATACAAAAAGTATGTCAACATGTCCGTTTTGATGAGTATCCTAGCAGCCTTAAGTGAACATTCATCACAGTATCGGTGTAGGCCTACAGAATCAGCTCTGAATTGAATAGCTTTTGTAACTTTAATAAGGATTAATCTTTAATTTATACAGTCAAATATTCAATGTT
Source organism: Phoxinus phoxinus (assembly GCF_949152265.1). Lineage (NCBI taxonomy): Eukaryota > Metazoa > Chordata > Actinopteri > Cypriniformes > Leuciscidae > Phoxinus > Phoxinus phoxinus. Next base: position 4,838,848 of record NC_136898.1, read on the forward strand.
ATTTTACATTTGATTATTTAATTCAATTTCTATACCTGAAAACTAATGTTAGACCTGAAAAGCATAGTTTATTTTATTATTAGGCTATCTTTGCTCTATTGCCTTTATTTGTGCTTTTGCTTGTGGTTAGATTATTTGTTCTTATTTTCTTAATTTTTTTTTACAGTAGTCTTTTTCCCCCCTGAACATAGCACATACCAAATCATACCGAAACCGTGAACCTACAACAGTGATACAAACTGAACCGTGTCTGTGAGCTATTTGAAACGTTGTAGCCCTGCCCTAGTACAGTGTCACAGTCGGATGATGATTCAGAGTGAGAGGTTTTAGTGGCGAAAAAGGCCGAACCACCATTTTCGGGAAGACTGGCTGCGAGAATTCAGCTGGTTGAGGTAGTACTGTAAGAAGACGAATTCCATGAACTGTGAATGTTGCAGTCGCTACCCCATAACTGCGGGGAACACGAAGTTTGCCGACATTGCAGGCACTTCACAGTTTAAACACAATACTTAAACACAATCTTAGCCTCAAGCATAGAGTATGCGGTGACATGTTAATAAATCAACTGCCGGTTGCTTTTAGAAGACAAGAGGCTGTAACGTTAAATCAGAGTGCAAAGCCATTGTAATTTCTGCATCTATTATCTAAATATTTATTAGTAATACACTGGAAATCAGTAGAAATTTGAATATTTGGTTAGTATGTTGATTTACGGTGTGTGCTCCTAAATTTTCTGGTTGTGCCCCTAAAATTTTCAGTTGGGGGCCACTGTGCTCCTAGTGAAAAAAGTTAGTCTGGAGCCCTGTATAGGCCTACGATATTTGTAAAGATTGTGCATTGAAATTATAATAGCATTTTCATATACAGTACAGTATATGCCTAGCTATACAGCTTGTACAAAAGTTTCTGCAAAAGGTTTAGTGTTATCAAAATATACATTCAAGTGCGTGTTAGTCCTACACGTTTCTTTTAATCTGAGGTCCATTTTCTCACACAGTGGTTGTTGTACATCTGTGTGTAACATCATGATGCTGTTTGCCGTGGCTTGCGCTCGCTTTACATGCTTTTTTTAGAGCAAAATTGTAGAGGCTCTTGCTTTGTTGGGCAGGTGTTAGAGCGGCTTTGATGCCCACAGAAGAACAAAAGAGCAGCGATGTTCCACCTTTTGAACTGCTCTGCAGCTGCATTCGCTTGCATCTAGCGTAATATCTCAGCCCTCTTAATGGACACATGTTTAGAGTCACTCTGTATTTTATTTAGACTGTTAAAACAGACAGAAACACAACACTGGTTAGAATTGCTTTTATATGTGATGCATAACCAGCTGCATGTTTGTTTGTTTGTTGGATTTGTGTTGTATTGATATTCCCAGCAGATAGTTGAAGGCCATACGAATTTGTAGGGACCATAATATCAAGAATATGCATCATAAGAGGACATATATGAGATTAAAGTGGTCCATGTCTGTTAGCTTTGAGGTCTAGATGGTATGGAATATGTAGTAAGTTGATATAAGTTCTAGGTGATGGACCAAAAATGTAGACTCATGTTGTCCACAGGGGCATCTTTACATTCTTTTGTCCAATCAAATGCTCTCTAGAATGAGACCTTCACTCACCATTTAAACTATTCTGATTTATGCACATATGATGTATTTAATTTGTTTATCTTTTACAAGATTTGTGCATAAAATAAAGCTACTGCTTGTCTGTAAGTCTGTAAGTGAGTCTAAGAAGTTTAAATGTATAGCCTTACACTGCTAATATTAGATTGCAATTAAGGAAACATTACCGTGTACTTTGAGGCTTGTCATTGCTTTATGATGTTCTGAAGGAAATGTAAATCTCGAATGACTCTTGTTTGCATCTCTGCTTTGCTCAATAAAATCAGATACCATTACTATATTCTGATATCATAATAGTACTTGTTGTTATTTTTTATTCTGAAAAAAGATATAATAGCCCACTTATCACAATCTAATCAAATTCTGATTATTAAAATCCACTTCTATCCTATGTTATGATTTTTTTTCAAACTTTTTTACGGAACTGTCCTTTATCAGTAGAGCTGTAATCTCTACATCCAGAGAGTGTGCATGTTTTCATCAGCCTAAAGCATATCCATTTGTTACCATCTTGAAAGCTAAACCCCCTCTGAATGAGCAAAATTGACCAGCCGAAGCACTGCAATGAGATGGACGTATTCAATGTTAATCAAAGTTTATTAGCCTTTCTTCATTCTTAAATACCCCCTGTGCTGTACTTCAAACGGGTGCTATTTCTAAAACAATTACCACAGCAAGCTGATGATCAGACAATAAGGACATCACCCTGCCAAGTTTGAGCAGTGCTCTCAAAGGTTTTGTTCACTGGGGAGAAAATGAAATCGGTTGGGTTCAATATCATCTACGTATGCTGTATACTCTGACAAGATGCCCTCGATGAAGACACTATTCTCTATACAGCAATATTCAGGTACCTAGTGGATTGTATCCAGCTTTCACTTAATTTAATGTCCTTTTTCAGTAGCCCTAAAAGACTGGGCTCATACTTCTATAGAGAAGCCCTCGGAGACACTCTACACGTTTTAGCTAAATACTATTGCATTCACAGCGCAGGGGGCAATAACAAGGATTCAGAGTTCAGGCCAGTGCTGCAGTTGATACATCTTATTGAACATTGGCTAGATGTGCCAAAAAAACTGAGAGACTTGATTGATAGTCTGGGAAGCTTTAAACCAATCTGTAATGTTTGACTTGAAAAAAGTTTTTAAAAAAAGTTCGATTTTTAAAATTAGTTACATTTAAAAATGGTATAATCAATAAGTAATGACAACATATTTTTTGCATTACTTTACAGTTTTTCTCAGTCGCTTTGGTGCATTTCTCACATCACTATTTACATTTGCACAACAGTTAGTTCAACCTCCACAACATTTAGTCATTTGTGCACATCATAGTAGCAGTTTATCATTCCTTCGAACAAATTGCAAATGCTTTTGGACATGCATCAATTGCTTTCATACAACTCTCTGCTGTTTTCTAACATTATCATTTGCTTATGTCATGTCAGTCAAAATTAACTATACTTGTGAATGCTGAATAGTCATTCCATATAAAACTAATAGTCCTCCTTTCATTGCTTGAGTCATTACATTCAAAAATGTTGAACTAGTTGTCAAAATCTGTCAAGCAAATTTTACTCATTTTGAAAATCATTTTTGAAAATGTCTCCTAAATTGAACAATTTATCTTAGGTGAATCTCAACTTTCACTGATGTGAAGGGGCGTGTGAAGCATTAGTTGCAACCAATGATAAGCCACTTCTCTACAATCACTGTCAGAGCTGAATCCCATAAACCCCCACTTTACAAGCATATATGAACCAAGCAGGACATAGTGCCATTTCTACAATACTGTGACAGAAATGGAAGGCCAGCCTCGTGGAAGAGGGGTGAGGGTGAGAGTGAGGGTGCAGGACGGGGACGGGGAAGGGGAAGAAGAGGCCAAGTACACAGGCGGATCCCTGATGAAATCAGGGGTACAATTGTAGATCAATTGTGGTACAAATGTTAGGGGTACAACAGGGGTACAAATGTTGTCAATCACGGCCTCACAATGAAACATCTGCTGACTTTGTTAGACACTCTTTACAGGGACATAATCCCTGAGAATGAGAGGGGTCTAACTGGAGACCATCTGAGCAAGCATGTTGTTGTTTTGGATTGCATTGCAAGAGATGATATTTGCTGTGATGCAGATGAAATTATGTGGCCAGACAGAGAGGAACGTCTGGATGTGCATGAATGATTACAGTCAGGACTATGTATGTTGTATGTTCAGTTCCAATATGTACTGCAATATTGTTTACAGTTGTGCACAGCTCTACCCAAAGGGAGTTTATGTTTGTTGTAAATAAGGGTGTATTTTTTTCTTTTGCACAATGCTGTGAACAAATTAGAATTGCAAAGAGCATATGCAGTAAAAATGTGAAACATTCAGTGTCTTGTAGTTACCTCACTAAATACAGTAATGTGTAACTTTACTGTATTTTTCAAATGGCTGTGCAAATAGTATATAATGCTGTCTTGAGCATTTTCAGGTAGTGTCACCAATATCTGACTTTTTTTGCATTGGAAAACATTTACAGAGTAAACTGTCATAACGAAAACATGACAAAGCCATTTGACTTTCTTGTTCATAAGCAATGGTGTCAAGACTTTTCATCTTGATGACACTGACACTTTCATTGACATAAATACTTGCTTTTGAGGAATGAGCGATCCATTTTGAGCAAGTGACACGCTTTTGCAGGTTATCAACTAGGTTTTGCAGTTTGTACTAATTGTTTTGAGAACTGCATTAACTGTTGTGCAAATGTAAATAGTGATGTGAGAAATGCACCAAAGCGACTGAGAAAAACTGTAACTTATCAAAATAAGTTAAGCCATTTTCAGCTTATTTAAATAAGTTAAACATGATTCAACTCAACTGAATTCAAGTCAAGTCATTCAACTAAGTTTAATGTACTTTTGGATGGATGGATTAGATGTATGTATGGATGTATGTATGTATGTATGGATGTATGTATGTATGGATGGATGGATGGATGGATGGATGGATGGATGGATGGATGGATGGATGGATGGATGGATGGATGGATGGATGGATGGATGGATGGATGGATGGATGGATAGATAGATAGATAGATAGATAGATAGATAGATAGATAGATAGATAGATAGATAGATAAATTGATAGATTGATGGATGGATGGATGGATTAATGGATGGATGGATGGATAAGATAGATGGATGGATGGATGGATGGATGGATGGATGGATGGATGGATGGATGGATGGATGGATAAGATAGATGGATGGATGGATAAGATAGATGGATGGATGGATGGATAGATATGTAGATAGGTGGATGGATGGATGGATGGATGGATGGATGGATGGATGGATGGATGGATGGATGGATGGATGGATGGATGGATGGATAGATAGATAGATAGATAGATAGATAGATAGATAGATAGATAGATAAATTGATAGATTGATGGATGGATGGATTAATGGATGGATGGATGGATAAGATGGATGGATGGATGGATGGATGGATGGATAAGATAGATGGATGGATGGATGGATAAGATAGATGGATGGATGGATAAGATAGATGGATGGATGGATGGATAGATATGTAGATAGGTGGATGGATGGATGGATGGATGGATGGATGGATGGATGGATGGATGGATAAGATAGATGGATGGATGGATGGATAGATATGTAGATAGGTGGATGGATGGATGGATGGATGGATGGATGGATGGATGGATGGATGGATGGATAGATGGATGGATGGATGGATTGATGGATGGATGGATGGATAGATATGTAGATAGGTGGATGGATGGATGGATGGATGGATGGATGGATAAGATAGATGGATGGATAGATAGATGCGTATAACACTGACAACACATAACAATTGTTAGTTCACCCTGAAAATTCTGTCAGTAATTACTCACCCTCGTGTCGTTCCAAACCCGTAAGACCTTCGTTCAACTTCGGAACACAAATGAAGATCTTTGTGATGAAATCCTTTCTGACCTCTATGGAGAAAATGAATGGGATTTTTTACATTTGTAACTGCTCTATTGTCACGCAAGGCAATTTAGATACTCAAGGCAAAAGAAATAATTACAAAATAAATACAAAGAGGATTACAGCTCAATGAAATTCAGCATAACACGTCGATGAAATTATTTAGTGCTCCAAGCGTAATTGCTCTTTTGTCCATTACGGTGTTAAGGCCATTTGTTTGGCAAGAAGCGTGGAGAGAGGATGATGAAGAGGAAGACGAAGCATCTTAATGCACTTCTCCTGCACGGGTCTTCCCCCGTGACTGAGCTTCATGATTCACTTTTAATAATTGAATATTTGTAAATGCAGACAGCTAGGCCTCATCAATCAACGGATATCTAGGCTAATATGATAATTATAATTATTCTATGCAGATGGCTTGGGCTGCTGTGATTAATCATTTGTTAAAGAGCCATTCTTTGATATGTCTGCTTGGACTCCATAAAGCATATCATTAAAATCCATTTAGCCATTCAAAAGATAGAATGACAGGTTATCAAAGACAAGCTGATCCCCGCCTCGCCACTTCAGCTGAAGATGTCACTGTAGCATCTGATTATAGCGAGACTTAAATGAACACAACTCTCTGAGCGCAACAGGTCTCGGAGCGTGAGTGATGCTCAAGGATCCTTTCAAGGTAAATCATATTCTGTCCTTTGATACAGGGTTGGAGAGCAGGTCTGAAAACACAACTACTGTTCTCCATCATATGTTTGGAATTCAATGCCATCATTGGGTGAACAATGGGACAAATGTGATGTGTACAGTATTGGTTACACTGCAGGGCTCTTTATTCATTATCATAGACTTATCAAGACTGTGTCTCGTCTGCTTGTTTAATGACCTTACTTGGAACTAGGGTTGCAAAATTCTAGGAATTTTCAAAGATGGAAACTTTCCATGGGAATTAATGGGAATTAACAGGAATTTATGGGAGTAAATGGGAATAAACTGGGAATTTTCAATGTTGAGGGTTGGCTCTTCATAGGGAACTTAAATATAGTTGAGGAAAGTATATTTTAGCACAATCTTGACTAAAACAAACAGATGCCATTCAAATACACTTGAATATCCATGCCATTCCTCAATCACATGCACATAGCACACTGCTTACTGCATGGCTATTGAGACCACACCCCCTACTGGCACTGTGCATGCCTCCATCACTTGTACAAGCCCAAAGCACAAGACTATTGAAGGCACACATTTGAGCCTGTGGACTAAACAAAGTTTTCTTACTTCAAGAAGAATATTATATTTATATATATATAATAATATATACATAATATATTAATATTATGGGGAAATATATTTATTAAATGTTTAAGTTGCAAATATCACATACAAATGTGTTCATCTAGTAGATAGCAAGCTGATAAGTTAGATGCTAAATAAGCTAGCATAACTTTATTTACCACATAAGGCAGATGCTAGCTACCTCATGTGGCTGTTTTTCTCTGCCTCCTGCAATATGTAGCTTTCCTGTAGCTCAAACAATAGTGCGCTGGTGCTTGCAACGCCAAGGTCATTGGTTCAATTCCCAGGGAAAGCAAGAATTGATAAGAATGCGAATGTAAACCTTGAAATGCAATGTAAGTCGCTTTAGATAAAAGCGTCTGCCAAATGCATAAATGCAAATGTTATCTAAAAGAAAAGAGCAGAACCATTATTTTTCCACAGCACTGACATTAGCAAGATCACATATGCTTCATGAATGTAATATTATCCAAAAGTATGGAGTGTGGCATCACAAAAAACAAAACAAAACAAACCAAACCAAAAGCAAGTCAGTCAGTCAAACAAACTACCAAAAAAACAGTTGTCCAATCTTTTTTTCAGGGTTTTTAGATTAATAAAAAGTTAAAAAGCTTTTGAAATAGAATCTTTAGTAACATTATACATGTCTTTACTGTCACTTTTGATAAACTCAATGCATCCTTGCTTGATAAAAGTTTGCATAACTTTTAAGAGGTAGAGTATTTTTTTGTGTGTAATTTTGTAAAAACAAAAAAACATCCATATGCGATGGAATGTGAGCTGGACATGTTTTCACGAGCTTCACCCATCATGCTGTTCTGCATCCGCATTAATATTCTGTGTCTACTCCCCTCGATAATTTCACACCAGACTTTGGTCATGCCTGGGTTCCAGACATCAAAGATGTTGGAAGGGAGCGGCCACAATTACATCTCGGTTTGATGTTTCTCGAAGGGATGACCTGCACCGGCACCCTCAAACCCACTCACTCCAGTGGGGAGGTGAACAGGAGCCAAAGTATCTTCATCAGACACAACAGAGCAACACAATACAAACAACAAAGTGTTCAGGTAAACGGCTCACTATGTCGACTCCAAGAGAAGAGGCATGGAAAACAAATTAAACAAAGGCAAACCAACAGGTACTGAATGCATAACGAAGGGATAGTTCACACAAAATTTTTAATTCTGCCATCATTTATTCACCCTCAAGTTGTTCCAAACCTAAAAATATTTTGAAATATATCTTGTGGGGTACCATTGACTTCCATAGTATGGAAATAAATATATATTCCTTTGTGTTCAACAGAAGAAAGAAACTCGTACAGGTTTGGAACAACTTACTTAGTGAATGATGATAGAATACATTTTTTTGGTGAACTATCCCTTTAACTTTCCATTACGTTTGATGGACACAAACAACTGGCGTCCACAAATAGAGCAATCTATGAACTGGCCAGAACCCAACAGAGCTCATTATATATTTGAAGCATGTTTTCTCTTTGCTTTCAGCTCTTGAAGCACTTGCATGGGCCGCCAAATCTGGTGCGGTGTTGTTCCTGTTTCTTAATTGCTTCGTCAAACCGAAACCACTGAGGTTAAATCCAAGAAAGATCAATCTCTACGCCACATACAAAGTGGCAGACCACTGCAATTGAGTGCTGGGGTTTGTTTAATCGTATATTTGAGATATGATTCATTGCAGTGTCTGTATAACGCCCTATATTTCACATGCAAGACAGCTTTGTGGCCATGACACCATAGGTTACCGTAATCAGCAGCGAGGGTCAAGGAAACGCTGAGACACGCATTCCCTCAGGACATGAGATTGAAGTGCGCCGGCTCCGCGGAAAAGGTCACATTTATACGTTTGCCAACTTCATCGATTGAACAGCCGTCAAACAGACAGCCGAAGCGCCTTTTCTCTTACTGCACGTTTCATTTCAAATGTTGAAGTTCTGATGACCTGCAATGATAAAGTGGGAAACCCTTCTTTTTGGGATCTGGGAAACCCCAAGGACCTTCAAATACACCAAAGCACATACTTAATACTGACACATCAGGTTTGACACTTGCTAATCTTGTGAGAAATGTTTCTAAACCAAATTTTATCTGCCTTTAAATGTCATCCATGAAAAAAATACATTATTTATGTTTGTGTTGTGCTAGAACAGAAGGATAAAGCTTCAATTTGCTACTTGTTATTATTAGATGGCAGGTGGAATTATGGAGAGGGACAATCTCAATGTAGAAACTAGAAAGCATTGTATTATACAGAAAAATTGACACACTCACTAAATATATTTAAAATAGATATCCATACGGACTTACTGCACACAAATCCAATTCTGATTTCATAGAGCTTTGATCCTGTAAAGCCTGACATAAGAAATAATGGCCAGAAAAATCTTGTTTAGTTTTTGGAACCTTTAGACAAAATATAAAATATATATTTTATTTAAAAATGACATATTTTAAGTTCTGTATGATATATGATACACATCATACTTTTATGGGAGGCCCATACTGAGCAAAAATATGCAATTCAATGCAGATGTATTTATATGCCAAGAAGTAAGATGAAATTCTGCTAGCTTGTAATATAAATAAGCAGTGAGGTCTGTATAACAGTATATCAGACTATTAAAACATTTACTTTATAAAAATCATTAAAGATTACAAAGCAAAAATACATTTTACTTACTAAAAAAGTATGAAGTGTCAACCATAGATAGGGGAGAAGAAGATTAGCCTATAAACATATTTTTCAGAAAAATCTTGATAATCTAATTTAAAGGCATTAGAAATCCATGTATCAAATATGATACAGTAGTAGGCTTTGGGTTAAGTTTTTAATAACATTTGCCTGAGATGAAAAAAACGTTCAAGATTTTGAAGGGAAAATATAAGGTTAATTCTGAAATTACAAAGTATGTCATTGCGTTCTCTGGAGCCATAGCCAAAGGATCTTTATATAACATTTTTCGTTTACGGTAAAATTAATTATTTTATTCTGTTAAAACTCACGTCAGGAACTCTTCGTTTCAGTCAACACAGCAGCGACACGTTTGCCAAGATTTGTGTATATCTTCCAACACCGCTCTGCTCTCATACGCAATCATATCAAACATTAAATAACTCAAAACTGTTTGATTAAAAACGATCAACAAAATAAATGACTAGTTACAAGACCAGAAAGTGACTTAATTCAACACAAACCGGGCAGCACACGCTGTACTGTTGCTCGCTCTTGCCATCTTGCGGTAATACAAAGAACTGCTATTTTAAAAATGGCGGCAAAAATAAAGACTCATTCTCGTTACTGTAATGACAGTTATTTTAAAAAGTACAATTTAGAAATCCTAGATGTATTTGCAGTGCAGATTCAACCCTTTCTCCTAGAAAATAACAATTATAAAGTAGCCTAATCTAAGGGATCGTTCACCCCCCAAAAAATGAAAAGTCTGTCTTCATTTAGGCTAGCCTACTCACTCACCCTCAAGTTGTTCCAAACATGTATGAATTTATTTCTTCTGCTAAACATAAAATATATTTAGAAGATGGACCCATTTACTTCCATTTGGAGAAAAAACAATGGAAGTTAATGGGGTCACCTGTTCTACAAAATATCGTGTTCAGCAGAAGAACATTTCCTACAGGTTTGGTTGAACAACTTGACAGAATTTAATTTTTTTGGATTAACTATCCCTTGAAGTCAGACATGTTCCCATAATTAAAATTGTTAGGGGAAATGTGCTTCATTTGCTTTATGCAATGTACTTCCATCTTATTTTTCTTTTGATTTTGGGGTGAGATAAGACAGATAAGGGAGAGATATAAGGTTATTTAATGGACAAAATACAACTCGATAAGACAATAGTTACTCATCTCATCTGCAGCTTTTGAGAAACCTTAACCGTATTTAAGGAGTAGGCCTAAAACGATATATCATGGACTCATGACCATGCACTGTTGCCAGCCAGAGTTATATACGCATCTTTAAACGTTTTGATAAAACATTTGTCTGTGAATCGTGCAGAAATAAATACCACCATTTATGTGAACCAAGTCATTATTGAATAAAGTCACATAAAACTTAGACAATCCAATTTCATTTTAAACTGAACAATCAAGAGAATGCAAACAATGACATTAAATATATTTTTTACATCCATTAAATACAAGTAGCTTTACAGACAGAACAAAAGCAACATGTGTATTCAGCATACTGAGAAACATGATAGCTCAGCATTTTTTTCTATTTTCAGAGGACATTTCACTCATTGGCACGGAAATGTTTCAAAGTATTAACATCCCTTCCTTATTTACAGGATAAAGGTTAAATGTCTTTGAATACATTTCCCCCTTTAGAAGTAGTAAGGTTTGGAGTGTTTGACCATTTTTCTTAAAGCTATACAAATGCACCTTTTGAAAATTCATTGTCTAGTAGTATATTGTCAATTTAATTTTAAAGTGTACCACAGCACAGTTGCTAGTCACTTTTTCCATACAAAAAAAAAAAAAAAAATACAAAAATAATGTAGTATTGACCCCACAGAAAACTTTAGACCCAACTGCTGTGCAATAAAACAAGTTGTCACTCAAGAGTTCATAATCCTGTTCTTGATGGTCTGTTCTTGATCCAGTTCATTGATTCAACCACAACGCTTAATAAAATAATAGTATTTATTGCCCAGTGGATTGTGGGATTGAGAGTTTATACTGAGTGAGCTGCAGTGTGGAGAGCGGCTCTAGCTGGTTGAGGCCTGTAGTAATGGGGTCTTTTCACTGGTTGAGCTGGAGGGATCCACATCTGTGCAGGGCTGGCCAGAGATCTTACTTTTTATCTGCCGGTGAAGGAAAAAAAATAAGTTATCAAAACAAATAAATTCCTCACCAAAATTAAAGCTTCCACTAAACCGCTTACAAGAAGATATAAAAGCTTCACCTTTAAGTTATCATATTAAAACATAAAAAAAGTAGTATTTAATATTTCTCTTGTTAAGTCTGATTTGCAGAACAAAAAAAAAAAAAAAAAAAAAAAAAAAAAAAGCATAAACTGTGGACAGTAGAGTTGCATTCTTTATATATTATATAAAAAAAAAAAACTAACCATTCAGGAACTGCCAAGGGCTTTACCATGTGTTGGTTACATCTGGAGCCACTCTATTGGAGTTGGTTTTATTTAAAGTGTTTGTGTAAAAAAATAACAAAGGAACCGTTTCTTTTTGCCAAAATCCTCCATGCTTACATATTAAAACCCTGTTTGTCAAACACTGTTCCCTCTAATGTATTTTTTCCCCCAAGTTTAAATCGGATTTCTGTCACGACAACTGAGTGTTTGGGATTGTAATGGATATGATAATGTTGATATGTTTGGTCTTGGCTGAATATGTCTGCTACGCTGCTGTCGTTATTGCTCCTGCAGAGCAAATACAGGACTTGCTACTGCCAATACAAACACGACACTGCTGCTGTAAAATATAGCATAGCAGATCTATACAGGTGGAGCTGGGGAAGGTGGAGGGTTTCTGAAAGTGCGCTGCACTGCTACTGAAAACGCTGACCAAGGGGATTATGACGGATTCTGCAGCCGGCCACCAGGGGGCGATCAAAAAGTTTGGGCTTCACTTTTCAGGACGTGTACAGCACACTTGGTCAGCAAGCAAACAAATTAGAGGGAACATTGCCTACAAACATATGATGAGTTATGATGGACAGATCAGTGATGCAGATGAAATGAAACCGTGACTATAAAGGTACATGTGAGTGAAAAGACATGCGTTCACTTCAGTGTGCTCATGTGACCTCAAAAACATCCCACCTGCAGAAGAAGAGTTTAAGAGGCATATCTGAGCCAAAAACCCACCTGTATCGGTCACGCTTATTTTTTCAGCCTGCGTCTCATTGGTCGGGTCGGTTTTTGTATCTTTTACGCTTTCCTAAAAGAATAACCAGACCTCATTGAACATCAGGTGGGCAGTGACACTGATTTGGAGCCAGTGATCTTCAGGTTGATTATTGGACACAGTGACAGTGTTGAGATCACAGCGGACAAAAAACTGAAGGGAATTTGAACGGCCCGTAGTGCTCGTGCACGGCAACGCATGCATGAAGTGTGTCAGTGATTGAAACGGGGCGGGAGCATGCAAGATGGACATGATCGTGCAGTTGGTAAATCACATGCTTTGAAACTTGATTTTCACATGTTTTTACAATAAGATTCACATCTGCCGAGATCATCTCACTGTGGCTTTTCATTTTTTCAAATCAGCAACATTACATTCAAAGTTGATCAGCCTTTGCTTAATGATGTTGTAAACAATGGTTTAAAATTTGGAAAGTTACATAAACACATTTTTTATTTTTATTCTCATTGTAATCTTTTTGTTTTTGAATATGTATATATAAATTAGTGCTGACCCCTTGTGAGGGAGAAACTGATGTCTTTTTCCTGGGTTTCTGTAAAACAAACCATGCAAAAGTTGCACTTTAAACCATCTAAGCCCATGCAGCGTGTTAAAGTGGGGTGATAAAGGAACGTTAAAGTGCTTTCGGGTTCTTATGCTAAACTTTACCTCCTCCGAGCTCAGACACACTTAAACACCAAACCACATTAGCTCAACATCATGTAAACCCACTTCCTCTCCAAATCTCTCTCGCACATACACTCACACAAACATACACGCTTTGAATCAAATTAATATTAGTAAAACTGCATAAAAAGCATGCATAAAAAGTGCAGTATGCTACATACCTTGTCGCTGAGGTATAACATCACGGCTCCCAGAATGGTAGCGAGTCCGAGACCGATGAAGATGTACTGCATGTACTCCATGACCATGGGCAGCACCACCAGATTAGTGCGGAACGTGTTGAGAACGGGACCATCAATGTAGCCGCTCTGAGAAAGAAGACGACAGAGATCATTTTGTTCATTTGCTCTTTCGAACTGAATTCAAGTCACATAGCACAGACAATGCAAGCTGTGTCCCAATACAGAGGCTGCATCCTTCAAAGGCTGAATGATTACGTGCAACGAATGCCGTCCCAATTTGAAGGCTCCTTTGAATGAGGCCTACAATGTCTCCATTTCCTGGGCCACGAAAGATAGAACGAATGGATCCTTCAGTCTAGCCTATCCCAAGATTGCTGGATTACACTTTTAAATGCAAGTATTGAGTTTCAACTTACTTGAATATCTAACGATACAAAACGTAAAAATAATAATAAAAAAAAAAACTTGAAAATCAAGTTATTAATGATGTTTATATGTCTATGTGGTGCATGTCTTTAAGACAAATCATGTGCAAATTCATAAGTCAACACCATTGCTGAGTATTTTCTCCTTAAAACTGCAGTGAACCAGCGACAGTCTCAAAAACACGGTTTGAAATCGCTGGTGTTTCTGACGTCACAAACTACCTTGTAACCAATCAGATCAACGTGTGATCCGTCAACGAGTGGAGCTCTGAGCTGCTGTGAGTGGAGGCGGGTGCATTTGCATATCCATAGAACCACGTACACTAAATGAGGGCTGTAGTTACATTCAAGCTATTTTAAGGCACGAATACTTTTTTCTTCAAGGGAGAAAAACAACAACTTTGATATGTCATTTTTTGTGATCAAAGAGGAGTTTTTAGGGAAATAATTATTGACTGCAGGGGGACTTTAACATATCTTAAGGCAAGACTAACAATAGGGTTAATAGTTAACCCTGGATCATTCTAAACCCCAGGTAAACAGAATCCTGTGTTATCTTGCTTCACAAAAAGCGATGCTTCTGAAAGACAAGTGTGAAATATTCCTCTTCCCTGGTCGTTATTCAGTATACAATAACAGTGTAAACGTTTATTAGTTATGAAGCAATAGTATATTCAGCTATAAAGCAGCTCTACAGAAGACAATTGTCATTATCCAGCTCAATATAGTTTTGTTCGAGTTCATCCAAGTTTTGTTCGTATCCAATAGCTTCAATGAAGTTAAATTAAGTGTCTTTTCAAACCCCAAATTCAAGGAAATTTGAAACTAAAAATTTACCTTTTTTTTAAATTGACACCTGTATTTTGGCACTTTTAAGACACTTTAACACTTGCTGGGGACTTTCAAAACATTTTAGGGCATTAGAAGTTGTGCATTCGTTTTCTTTTTGTAACTCACTCTTACCTCTTCAAACCAGATCATGGGCATCACCACCTCCGCTATCTTTCCTGTTTCTCTGAAACAAGCAAACCACAGCACACATAACAGAGTCAAAGGGAGACCGCACAGAACACTGCAGTCTTCAAAAACAAACACGTTTCACAACAACTGGACCTCAGAGCAGACACAGACCGTCATGACTGTTGACCTACTGTACTTACGAGATGCCAGAAACACTCTTTATGAGCAGGTTGAGCTGCAGCCGTATGGAAACGTTCATCGGCACTCCAGTCTCCTGTAATACAAAGGCCTCAATGAAAACCTTTTGCATGTGCTCCATGTCACCATGCTAAGAGATTCAGTCATTAGACTTCACTCAGGAAGAGAATGAGCCAGTTTTTAAACTTTAATTATTATTAGTTGAAATAGTTGAAGTTTAGCTAACATTCTATAAAGAAAACCATTCATTTCTTAAAGTACATTTAAAAAAGGTTAACCAGAAGATACATTCCTGATGAAAAAATAAATAAACCAAAATATCCATAAGTGACCCTTAAAATTCCTGAAACTCAAACCTGGATGAAGATTAAATGTTAAAGCATCATTAAATCATTTTTACCTGGTCTACTTAAAACATGCAACAAGTTCAACAGTTTGGGGTCTAATTTTTAAAAATATTTTAAAAATATTTTAAAGTAGTCTCAAATGATCACCAAGGCTGCATTTATTTAATCAAAATATAGTAAAAACAATAGGTTTTTATTTTTTTATTAATTTAAAATCGCTGTTTTCCATTTGAATATATTTAATGTAATTTATTCCTGTGATCCAAGCTGAATTTTCAGCATCATTACTCCAGTCTTCAGTGTCACATGATCCTTAAGAAATCATTCTAATAGGATTTGCTGCTCATGAAACATTTCTGATTATCAATGTTGAAAACAGTTTTTCTGCTTAATATTGTGGAGTCACTTTTTTAAAATTGATTAATAGAAACTTCAAGAGGAATATCATTTAAAATTAAAAACTGAAATCTTTTGTAACTTTATAACGTATTTTTTTTTATCAGTTTAATGCATCCTTGCTAAACAGAAGGGTTTTTTTTAATGAAAAAAATAAATGACCCCAAACTTTTGAAAGTGCACTTTATCTGATAGCGATAAGAAATGTATATGAATTAGAACAGGCTAAAGATAGTCACTCTTCAGGTTGTTTTTGACTGACTATTACAACTGCTCATTTGATTGGTTTCTCAACAGCTATGTAATTTACGAGCAGTTATATGTTCTAAGATATAATCTTTTGAAGTGAAAGTCATTGTGATTTATGGTGCGATCAGAAGGTTCAAATTACCAACAAGGCTTTTACAACCTCAGAAGGAAGCACTGACTTTCTGCCTGACTTTCATAGGTTTT
Organism: Phoxinus phoxinus; assembly: GCF_949152265.1. Taxonomy (NCBI): domain Eukaryota; kingdom Metazoa; phylum Chordata; class Actinopteri; order Cypriniformes; family Leuciscidae; genus Phoxinus; species Phoxinus phoxinus. Next base: position 4,855,313 of record NC_136898.1, read on the forward strand.
TAAGAAACCTATGATAAAGATATCGCTTTCGAAAGGATTGTAATGTCCGCAACACTGCTACTAACTCCCATATTTAATAAAATTGCAACGTTTCGACCCTACTGGGTCTTCTTCAGGCAAATGATAAACCACATGTGATACAGAGATATATAGGCCTTACAATCAACTGACCCACCCTGTGATTACAATTAGCTTGATTGGGTCTGAACAAGCCTAATAACCCCACTAATTACTTAATTAAGAGAACACTTACATGGAAACAACAAGCAACATACACAGGAAACAATTCCATATATATATATACACAAGTTAACCCCAATATAATTTTATGAAGAAAAAAAGAAAAAAACCCACATATACATATAACTTACTTGAATGTAGTCAAAAACAGTTAATTACCTACAAAAAAGCTATGCATACTCACATATACATATGTATTTAAACCCACAATCATATACATACATAAATACAGGCTACATCAATACAACTGTCCACTCATTATAAGAATGGCTTTATGTCAAAATCTTCATTAAGACCATAAGGAGACATTGTATTTAAATAATAAATCCAAAAAGTTTCCCGTTGGAGAAGCCTGTTACCATGATCTCCTCCTCTAAAGGGTTTTTTTACCTGCTCCACCCCGATGTATCTAAGGGCGCTGACATTATGCCCAGCTAGTTTAAAATGAGCGGCAACAGGACTGCGTTCATCTCCTTTTCTGATGGTGCTTCTGTGCTCACTGATTCTAGTTCGTAGCGCTCTCGTTGTTTTACCAACATATGATAAGCCACATGGGCAACTGATTAAATAAATAACATGTGTGGTGCTACATGTAATTGTGCCGCGAATAGTTAATGTCTTACCAGTATGTGGATGATTAAAATATTTACACTTATGTGTGTAAGAGCACTGGGCACAACTGCCACATCTATAATTACCATCTGGCATGCTAAGAAAAGGCGTTGTAAGTTGTGGACGTATATCATTCTTAACTAAAAAATCTTTTAAGTTTGAAGCACGCTTAAAAATAAGCTTAGGTTTTTCTGGGAAGACTCTGATCAGTTTAGGGTCCGAATCAATAATGTACCAATGTTTGTAAACAGATTTTCTGAATTCTGACACAAGTGGAGAATATTTTACACAACATAAAGGAGACTTATTTGGTTTTTTTGTGCGTTCATTTGATCGAAGGCACTCATCTTGCGTTATCTGATCAAAACGTACTTTGGCCGAATCAACCCAATCTTGTTTGTACCCTCTATTGAGGAATCTTTTTGTCAAGTCCGCAGCCTGCTTTGAGTAAGATGTGTTATCGCTGCATATTCTGCGTACACGATTAAATTGACTGATTGGGAGACTTTTGACCAACGGCCTGGGATGGAAACTATCCCCATGCAATATAGTGTTACGATCCGTAGGCTTACGAAAAAGATCAGTTTTTAAGATCGTACCATCCTTATATATCTGAATATCCAGAAAACTGATGCGGTGTTTATCATATTCCAAAGTAAATTTTAAATGTTCATTACAAGAGTTCAAATACTCATGAAAGCCATTTAATTCATCCACTGTGCAGTCAATAATCAGAAAAATATCGTCAATAAATCTCTTGTAGAATAAGATCTTAGAATAGAATGGATTTCTCTGATGCAGTACAAATTGATTCTCAAAAAGACCCATATATAAACAGGCATAATTGGGGGCCATTTTGCTTCCCATGGCAGTGCCTTTGTTTTGTATATAAAACTCATCTTGGAAGCGAAAGAAATTATTAGTAAGAACTGTGTTAGCCAAGTCTAATATGCACTCAGTGCTAGGTTTTGGCTCAACCTTACTTAAAGAGAGAAAATACTGGAGTGCTTCTAGGCCACCATCATGTGGAATATTTGTGTACAAACTCTGAACATCAAAGGTGGCCAATAAGCAATCGTCAGAGATAAAATCAAAGGTTTTTAGCGAATTGATAAAATCGATAGAGTCACGTATATAAGAGGGGAGGGTAACCACTTCTGATTTAATAAAATAGTCAACGAAGGCAGATATATTTTCAGTTAGGCTACCAATCCCACTGACAATAGGTCTTCCCTTCAGAGGGATATCTAAGCCCTTGTGGATTTTAGGGAGTGTATAAATTACAGGGATCACTGGATGTTCAACCTTGAGAAACTCAAAGGCACTCTTGTCAAACTCGCCATTATTAAAGTGATGTTCTAATTGGGAATATACCACGTTCTTCAACCTATTAGTGGGATCAAATGATAATCTCTCATAGAATGTACAATCACTTAATTGTCTTTTAATTTCCTTTTCATAATCCACAACATTTTGCAAAACAACAGCTCCCCCTTTATCAGCAGGCCGTACCACAATCTTATTGTCCTTACTCAAATCCATTATAGCTTCTCTTTCCTCTTTAGTCAGGTTATTGTACACTTTATATTCTTTTTTATTTTTTAGTAGACCCTTAACATCATTCTCAACTAAACGACAATACGTATCCAGAGAGGCATTACGGTGCCTAGGAGGAATGAATGTCGATCTTTTCTTAAAGCGACTATGGGACAAGTCACTAGGGGCAGAGGTGACAGGTGAACGGACTTGGTCCAGAGAGGAAACATTCCTGGTTGAACTGTCCTTCGTATCAGAATGGAAAAACTCCCTCAATCTAAGATTGCGAAAGAACTTCTGAAAATCAATAATAGTCTCAAAGTCATTCGTATGAGTAGTTGGAACAAAACTCAGTCCTTTGCTTAAGGCTGACGTACAAGCCTCAGACAAAGTTTTTTCAGAAAGATTAATTACCGTACTCTCCTGCTGGTCTGAATACGGGGTTGTCTGCGACCTTTTTCGGTGACTTCTTCGGCAACGTTTTTTCTTGGAAACGGGTCTGCTCTCCGCCATCGTTGTACATTTTGAGGTTTTCTCTGGCCGTATCCTAAAAAAGACACTCCGCGCTCTGATTGACCACTCACATCTGAGCCTGAATCATACGATGAGGAAGACCACCATGATTTTCTGTTTCCTTGTTGTCGTTGGCGTACAGGTCGTGCTCGTTGTCCCTGGTTGTGCTGCGATTTGGCTTGAGATTCTGGTTTTCCATCCCTCCAAAAGTAGACTTTGCTCTGCTTGTAATCCTCAGCATCCCGTGCAAACTTGGTCCTCTTGACACTCCTGATTTCGCTGGTGCAGTCAATACGATGGCGTTCAAGCTCCTTCTTGATTTCCCCAAGTTTTTTCTTGTCAGACAGCACTTTCAATTTGATTTCTGTTTGCTTGAAATCTTCCCTTGTCGATTCCAGTTGAACAGTGATTTCACTTATAACGAGGGCCATCAGATCAAAAGAGCATTTGTTTAATATTTCGCACCAGCGTGTGCAGAAAGTAGGATTGTCCTGGCCTAAAGGTCGAAACGTTGCAATTTTATTAAATATGGGAGTTAGTAGCAGTGTTGCGGACATTACAATCCTTTCGTTTTAATATTCCTTTTTGTCCAGCACCTGCCAGAAGTTGGGATGTGCACACAATAACCCCTTTTTAATATATATTGATACTTCATTTGTGTAGCACTCCCTTTATCTCCCTTGATAAATCACTTGCCCCTTTGACAACTAAGCCATGTCTGAGGAAGAAACCTACGCCAGCCCAAGTGGCATTTTTGAATTTAACCAAGAGGATTATGACCGGATTATGCTGAAGGAGTCCATCTTTGATGAGGATACAACAGATCCAAAGGAGGGTGATGCACTGACTCATCAACTGTTTAATCTACAGGAACGAGAGATTAGACAGCATTTGCACGCTGTAACATTAAGTGACTATTTAAGAAAAAAGATCATTCCTCGTGGTCTGAGACTGCAGAAAGCGCCTGCTTTAGGCCAGGACAATCCTACTTTCTGCACACGCTGGTGCGAAATATTAAACAAATGCTCTTTTGATCTGATGGCCCTCGTTATAAGTGAAATCACTGTTCAACTGGAATCGACAAGGGAAGATTTCAAGCAAACAGAAATCAAATTGAAAGTGCTGTCTGACAAGAAAAAACTTGGGGAAATCAAGAAGGAGCTTGAACGCCATCGTATTGACTGCACCAGCGAAATCAGGAGTGTCAAGAGGACCAAGTTTGCACGGGATGCTGAGGATTACAAGCAGAGCAAAGTCTACTTTTGGAGGGATGGAAAACCAGAATCTCAAGCCAAATCGCAGCACAACCAGGGACAACGAGCACGACCTGTACGCCAACGACAACAAGGAAACAGAAAATCATGGTGGTCTTCCTCATCGTATGATTCAGGCTCAGATGTGAGTGGTCAATCAGAGCGCGGAGTGTCTTTTTTAGGATACGGCCAGAGAAAACCTCAAAATGTACAACGATGGCGGAGAGCAGACCCGTTTCCAAGAAAAAACGTTGCCGAAGAAGTCACCGAAAAAGGTCGCAGACAACCCCGTATTCAGACCAGCAGGAGAGTACGGTAATTAATCTTTCTGAAAAAACTTTGTCTGAGGCTTGTACGTCAGCCTTAAGCAAAGGACTGAGTTTTGTTCCAACTACTCATACGAATGACTTTGAGACTATTATTGATTTTCAGAAGTTCTTTCGCAATCTTAGATTGAGGGAGTTTTTCCATTCTGATACGAAGGACAGTTCAACCAGGAATGTTTCCTCTCTGGACCAAGTCCGTTCACCTGTCACCTCTGCCCCTAGTGACTTGTCCCATAGTCGCTTTAAGAAAAGATCGACATTCATTCCTCCTAGGCACCGTAATGCCTCTCTGGATACGTATTGTCGTTTAGTTGAGAATGATGTTAAGGGTCTACTAAAAAATAAAAAAGAATATAAAGTGTACAATAACCTGACTAAAGAGGAAAGAGAAGCTATAATGGATTTGAGTAAGGACAATAAGATTGTGGTACGGCCTGCTGATAAAGGGGGAGCTGTTGTTTTGCAAAATGTTGTGGATTATGAAAAGGAAATTAAAAGACAATTAAGTGATTGTACATTCTATGAGAGATTATCATTTGATCCCACTAATAGGTTGAAGAACGTGGTATATTCCCAATTAGAACATCACTTTAATAATGGCGAGTTTGACAAGAGTGCCTTTGAGTTTCTCAAGGTTGAACATCCAGTGATCCCTGTAATTTATACACTCCCTAAAATCCACAAGGGCTTAGATATCCCTCTGAAGGGAAGACCTATTGTCAGTGGGATTGGTAGCCTAACTGAAAATATATCTGCCTTCGTTGACTATTTTATTAAATCAGAAGTGGTTACCCTCCCCTCTTATATACGTGACTCTATCGATTTTATCAATTCGCTAAAAACCTTTGATTTTATCTCTGACGATTGCTTATTGGCCACCTTTGATGTTCAGAGTTTGTACACAAATATTCCACATGATGGTGGCCTAGAAGCACTCCAGTATTTTCTCTCTTTAAGTAAGGTTGAGCCAAAACCTAGCACTGAGTGCATATTAGACTTGGCTAACATAGTTCTTACTAATAATTTCTTTCGCTTCCAAGATGAGTTTTATATACAAAACAAAGGCACTGCCATGGGAAGCAAAATGGCCCCCAATTATGCCTGTTTATATATGGGTCTTTTTGAGAATCAATTTGTACTGCATCAGAGAAATCCATTCTATTCTAAGATCTTATTCTACAAGAGATTTATTGACGATATTTTTCTGATTATTGACTGCACAGTGGATGAATTAAATGGCTTTCATGAGTATTTGAACTCTTGTAATGAACATTTAAAATTTACTTTGGAATATGATAAACACCGCATCAGTTTTCTGGATATTCAGATATATAAGGATGGTACGATCTTAAAAACTGATCTTTTTCGTAAGCCTACGGATCGTAACACTATATTGCATGGGGATAGTTTCCATCCCAGGCCGTTGGTCAAAAGTCTCCCAATCAGTCAATTTAATCGTGTACGCAGAATATGCAGCGATAACACATCTTACTCAAAGCAGGCTGCGGACTTGACAAAAAGATTCCTCAATAGAGGGTACAAACAAGATTGGGTTGATTCGGCCAAAGTACGTTTTGATCAGATAACGCAAGATGAGTGCCTTCGATCAAATGAACGCACAAAAAAACCAAATAAGTCTCCTTTATGTTGTGTAAAATATTCTCCACTTGTGTCAGAATTCAGAAAATCTGTTTACAAACATTGGTACATTATTGATTCGGACCCTAAACTGATCAGAGTCTTCCCAGAAAAACCTAAGCTTATTTTTAAGCGTGCTTCAAACTTAAAAGATTTTTTAGTTAAGAATGATATACGTCCACAACTTACAACGCCTTTTCTTAGCATGCCAGATGGTAATTATAGATGTGGCAGTTGTGCCCAGTGCTCTTACACACATAAGTGTAAATATTTTAATCATCCACATACTGGTAAGACATTAACTATTCGCGGCACAATTACATGTAGCACCACACATGTTATTTATTTAATCAGTTGCCCATGTGGCTTATCATATGTTGGTAAAACAACGAGAGCGCTACGAACTAGAATCAGTGAGCACAGAAGCACCATCAGAAAAGGAGATGAACGCAGTCCTGTTGCCGCTCATTTTAAACTAGCTGGGCATAATGTCAGCGCCCTTAGATACATCGGGGTGGAGCAGGTAAAAAAACCCTTTAGAGGAGGAGATCATGGTAACAGGCTTCTCCAACGGGAAACTTTTTGGATTTATTATTTAAATACAATGTCTCCTTATGGTCTTAATGAAGATTTTGACATAAAGCCATTCTTATAATGAGTGGACAGTTGTATTGATGTAGCCTGTATTTATGTATGTATATGATTGTGGGTTTAAATACATATGTATATGTGAGTATGCATAGCTTTTTTGTAGGTAATTAACTGTTTTTGACTACATTCAAGTAAGTTATATGTATATGTGGGTTTTTTTCTTTTTTTCTTCATAAAATTATATTGGGGTTAACTTGTGTATATATATATATGGAATTGTTTCCTGTGTATGTTGCTTGTTGTTTCCATGTAAGTGTTCTCTTAATTAAGTAATTAGTGGGGTTATTAGGCTTGTTCAGACCCAATCAAGCTAATTGTAATCACAGGGTGGGTCAGTTGATTGTAAGGCCTATATATCTCTGTATCACATGTGGTTTATCATTTGCCTGAAGAAGACCCAGTAGGGTCGAAACGTTGCAATTTTATTAAATATGGGAGTTAGTAGCAGTGTTGCGGACATTACAATCCTTTCGTTTTAATATTCCTTTTTGTCCAGCACCTGCCAGAAGTTGGGATGTGCACACAATAACCCCTTTTTAATATATAAAGATATCGCTTTCCACATTCAAAGTGAATGACCTATATGACCGAACCACAATGGCTCTATATCTATATCAGACGGGGTGCAGCATTGATTTTGTGAGAAACTTTGGTTACATCAATACAGTAATTTCACATATATTGTCGATCAGTAATTCAAGCACTTTTCAGGTCCCTTTTAAAAAATGTGGCTATTTACAAGGGTTTTCCAGGACTTAAATTTCAAAATCTAAAATTCAAGCTCTTTAAGCACCTTGTACAAACCCTGTAAGAACTCCAAAGTCATGGGTTTGAACACAAATACTACAATTTATACCTTGAAGTAATTTGGATAGAAGCTGCAAATGGTATTTGCCATGATATGGCATAAAATGTCATGAGCATATGGTCAATTAATATGACTATATTAATTGAGAGAGCAGATCCTGTTACTTTATATTTAAAAAAATAACTGAAAAAAAACTCCTTCAGAATCGATTTACACAGTAAACCGAATTAAACCGAACTAAACTGTACTTTACGGAAAGCATAAAGGCGTCATTTATTTTTTGGGTGTAGATTCAATGTTGGCCTAGTTATGAGCAGACATGCATTTAGTTTCAGAGTTTTCTGTAGGAGCAAAGAGCCGTTTTTGTGACAGTTTAGTAATGGATTCAATATATCTGGAGCTAATCGGGCATCATGCTGTGAATTTGTGCCAGACATTCAACCCAGCAGCGGTTTCAGAAAAATGTCTTGAAAACAGACGAAGGGAGTACAACAAGATACCCATTAAATTTTGCAACCGGATGAACAGATAGTCAAGTAGTGTCATGATTGTGCAATTGTGTTAAATGTAGCCACACAAAGCTGTGTCTGTATCTCCAACTAATCAGAAGTCATACAGTAAAGTGGAGTTTGTCTTATCAAACTGCCTGTTACAAAAGGCCCACGAATGCAGACAGAGGTTTCACATCCAATAAAACTAAATCAACCAACAAAATGAAAAATGGCAAATCTCCAGCTATGCTTAACCCCCAATGAACCACAGCACAAGTGAATTAAAATTAATATTTGAACCTAAAATATGCATGTAATCAGAAAACCTTTAGTCAGTCATTGACCATGTAAAAAGCGTATACCTTTAAAATCTTAATCTGGTTTATAATGGGTCATTAAGTTGCTGATAGACAATACAAACATCATAAAGGTCACGATAACTGTAATTTCCAATTAGCTTATCAGATGTTGTAATGGTTTAATGGCAGTAATGAGCAACGTACTCATTATCAAACCAGGGACAAAGCTGAAACACTGAAACTATCACGACCCACAGTCCCACCTTTACCCGTTTGTTCATTTGAGTTAGTTATATACCAGTCAGAAATTATTAGCCGCATTTCCGCTGTCAAGCCAATGCGAGCAAGGGCTATTAACAGGCCAATAGCCTCCGACTGCAAGCTTTGTGTAATCAAAATGATAAAAATACCCATTTAAATAGTTCCTGTTTTTTATAACATTAGAATACAAGTTATCACTCAAGCTAGAGTGCCGTTTTTTCCAACATCTGCACAATCGTAAATCTGACATTGATATAATACAACCGTTTAATTAACAAGTTACTGAGTAACAGGCACAGCACATTCTGTTTTTGCTCAGTCCAATAAAAGAGAACAAATTTGATTAGTAAATGATTAAATTAGGATAGCTATTCATTAAAAGAGTTGTTTGCCATGTTCAATGAATTAGCATTTTGCCAAATCGGTTGAGTGAAGGATTAAACTCATTCATTAAGACAGTGACTTGCTGCCACCTATAGGCGGTTTAAGTTAAAAAAATGTTTTAAATACCCGTACTACGGTGCCCCTAAAGGGACCTTTGCAAAAATAAAAATATACAGACTTTCACGTGCTCACGAGAAACTATGGCGTGCACATGAGAAAATCTGTATATTTTTATTTTTGCAAAGGTCCCTTTAGGGGCTCCCTACATTTAATTTTCACAAACATTTATTATTTCTACATTAATTTTTTTATATTTTAAACAGCGATCTCTTAATTTATGTCATTAATTATAATTGCTGAGTAAATCCATTTATGTCACATCTGAGCTGCTTCCAAAGATTGATTTTGTTGATATTGATTTAATTTGATTGGTAATAGCCATAGGCCTACAGACTCTTTTTTTTTACTCTGGTTTTGCAGATTGAATTTAAGAATCTTACACGAGGACACAGATACTGTATGACAATACATTTAAAAATACCAATCATCTCTGGCTTTGTTGTTGTGGTATTTCAGGGTTTTGATCTCTCAACAGAAAGCACATCCTGTAGGCATGTTCATGTAAATATGCTTTGAGGTTCCTAGAACAATTGTGTATTTTGTGGTACTCCATAATGGTGTTCTAGTTAGGTCATTTGTTGCGTAGGAAGGGCACAAACATAAACCTGAGCCCAGAGGCCCCTCAGTCCTGACCTACGCTCTTGAAAATGGGTTGAAAAAGTGGTTATGCCACAGTTAGAGGATGTATTGACCCCAAAAGGCACATAAAATCAGGTGTTTATGCAACACATTTAGATAAGACAAAAGGACCAATTTCACATTTATGGCCAATTTCAGAGATAAAGATGTTAAGGTTTTTTGAGTCATAACAACAATCCATAATCAATAACCTTGAGAGATAAACTTGCTCAGTCACCTGACAAGGAAGGAATATTTCACTGGTTGTTAATTTTGTTTGCTTTCTCGAACTGACGAATCTTTTTAATTAAAGTTATTTTAAAGATTGTATAATGATTTATAACTATATGTTGCAAATATTTCAAATTTTATTCCTAGAAAGAGTAGGATTTATTTTAAGTAGTTCCTAATTGTAATGCTACATGTTATGCGTTTCTGTGTGCTAGGATTTCTTACCGGGTGGACATCAATAAAAAGTCCATGTTCATCTTCATTTGGGCTCAATCCGTTGACAGTTTTCAAAAGGGCGGGATCAGCCGCAAAAAAGTGCGGGTGAGAAATAAACACCGGGGAATCTGAGATATGAGAAAGAAAAAAAAAGGTGAAATATATCAAAGGGAAAAAGAAAAGAATAGGTTAAAAAGTAGAAAGAAATAAAGGGTATGAAGAAGATGGGAAGAAAAGAGACGATAAAAAGGATAGGGGGAAAAAATAGAAAAAGTTGTAAAATTAAAACAAATGCCGAAAAAAAGGAAAGAGGCCACATTATGATTTTGCCCAGTTTGACTTTAAAACCAGTATAAACAACATTTACCAACACAAGATAAGACATTATGATCCACCAGCATGTTTGACAGTAGTAAATGTGAGTGCAGTGTCTGGATCAGAGACTCACTGTGTCTACAGGTGCTGACGTTCAGGAGCCCGGACTGACGACACGGACAGAAGCCCTCATTGGGAGGATAATCTGCACCATTGGCAAAAAGAGTCTTCGGCGCCACGAAGCGGTACACGGGAATCCCACGCGACACACCTGACTTCTGGTACACCAGCTCCATGGACCTGAGATTGGAGAATAGCCACAGAACGTGCCCTTAGAAACCATACGTCATTAAACACACAACATCTCATGAAGGCAGAGTAACAGTCTGGTGTTCACCTGCACGCATCAGGGCTGTAGAAGGGCAGGGTCGACTCAGTGTTCATGAACGGAGGCCACATTTGGCCCGCTGTACCGTTGATCATGTTACACTGCTCAGACCGCCAGTAATCCACCTGCACAAATAACACAAACCACTACATTTGCATAAAGCATATCACTTCCTTTATGCAACACTACATAGTCGGTTCCAAAACCTATGCAAAACCCTAAAAGTATGTACCGTTTTGTGAAGTACATATTTTTGTGTGTGAAGCAAGAGTATGCAAGCTTTGAGACATTATTATTAGTCTTTAACGGAACACATCCTGTCATGGTTTAAACTGCCCTGTCAATCAGCTTGTCAGATCAAATTTCCTACCATATCGGAGAGAAATGTAGTATCTATCGTTTATCTGTCAGCCATGTGTCTTTCCTGCACACTCTCCCTTATGTGTTTGCATAAGGATGCATTTAAAAGATAACCAATCGTATCTTTATAAAAGTTCACAATGCTGTTGCAGATGAAATATGTGGATAACATTGAATGAATATCTGGTTAGATACTGATTATTAATTACTCAAATCCCCTTTATTTAAAACGCTTTACTTGACTGTCGCACATCCGCCATGTTTGTAGTTTTTTTTTAAAAGTCCCCGTAAACCGGAAGTTACAAACGACTTTTCTCCAGTGTTGACGCATTTCCAAGTGAAACTGAATATTGAATATAGGGCAGGGTTTACTTCTGCGCTCCTCTCCATCCCTCGCTCATAGCAGACTAACGGTTTGAGGGGAGTTGCCACGCCCTCGCGCCATAGCAACTCCCTTATGACAGGAAGAGAAACTTATGACAGGAAGAGAAAAGATGTTTCGAGGGGGGAGGGAACTCAGGGAAGGATAACGCATTTGATTTATGATTATAAGGGTACATGAATTTTTAAAAATGAATGAAGTGAACAGATAAATCATTTATAATAAACACTACAATATTACATATAAAAATACAAATTATAAAATTTGATTTCATGGTGACTTTAACAGTTATTTATTGTTAGTCAGTAGGAGTATTTACTTTAAGAGAAAAGAAATGACCACTTTTATCCAGCAAGGATGCATTAAATTGATGAAAAGTGACAGTAAAAACATTAACAATGGTATATATTTTTTTTAAATAAAGAATCCTGGCAAAAAAGATCAGTTTATGCAAGAATATTAATCAGCAAAACCGTTTTCAGCATTGATAATGATCAGAAATGTTTCTTGAGCGTGAAATAGTGATATTAGAAAGATTTCTGAATGATCATGCAACACTGAAGACTTGAGTAACTACGTTGAAAATTCAATTCAGCTTTCATCACATGATTGAATTACATTTAAAAATGAAACCGTTATTTTAAATTGAAATAATTTACAATATTACCATTTTTACTGCATCCCTGAAATTGCATTGACACATTTTAAGAATGCAACGTGTAGAATTAAGCTCGCACTTAAAGTAGTTTGTGAAATTATGTACATGCACAGTGTATGTTTCAGACCCTAGTATGTCATCCAGGTAGGCAGCTCACTAGACTTGGAACAGAGTGTCCTTCGTTTTATTATGGTCCCAAAGGGCATTTGGCTTACGCTTTTCAGGCCATTCCAAGAGTCAACCTTATGAACCTTCCGGATGTCATCTTGGCCAGTGAAGACGGTGAACTGTCCAGAGTTTGAGTTGTTAAACTACATAGGGAACGAAACAAAGCAAGAAAATCAGCCGAGGCTAAAAACACCAGCTGTAACAAGACAACTAAATGCACAGGAAACACCCACCTCAGCAAATAAGCCAAACTTGCCGCTGGATGGAAGCATGCCAGGAAGATAATCGTTCAGGAAGTCCACCAACTTGCTGTCGTAACCCCACATGAGTTCTCCTACTGGTTTTGTCAAGAAAGGTCCCTCGTTGAAGGTCTTGAACGTGGTACTGAGCAAAATGCGTATAGGAAACGGCATATTCTCCATCATTATCGATGCGCCCTGAAAGTGAGAATCAAAGACGGTTATGTTAAAGTTATTCTCAATTGCTTTACATGGTGGTAGGGTTGGGTATCGCTTGAATTTTAACAATTCCGATTTTGCTTATCGATTCTTATTGATTCCTAATTTAGATTTTTATACGGTTAAAAAAAAGAAAAGAAAAAAAAGTGGATATTCACATTTATCGCAAAACATTTCATTGTTGATTTTTGTTCATAGTATTAATGTACACTTACACAAGGAACTTTTGCCTATGGTTAAAAAAAAAATAACTATAGCAAAAACTAGACTAACTATTACAAATTTTAAGCATTATTAAAGACAAGTAAACGATAAATTACTTTTAATTGAGTAAGTAATTAAAAGAGAACAAATACGCAAATCGCACAAATACAACTGAACAAATATACGAAAGAAAAAAAAAGTTTTATTTTCAGGTACAGAAACTAATCAAATGTAAAATAACAGCACTTAATAAATAAAATATACATTACAAACAGTTCAATAAGTTATTCAGTCACAAACAGCAAGTGAATTTTCACAGTCTTTTGTTGTTTGATTACCGTTATTATAGAAACTGCAGCAGGAATATTAGCCTGCTGTCACTTTAAGAGCTGTACAGATCCAATATACGGTTACACATGCGTTTTCTTAGTCGCTTATGCCTTGATCAAACGTAAAGTTGACAAGGATATTTTGATATCTGTGTGTATTTGTCTGTTCAAGTGCTAAAAGTGCAAGAGAACTCCGTTCAGTATCGCGCGTTGTTCAGTATGAGAGGGAGCAAAGGAATCAATACGATTCGATAGGAGAATTTGAATTGATTTTTGATTTCAAACTCTGCATGGTGGGCTAAATATTTCATAAATTCTCACCAGCACTAGCATGTTAGGGATGGTGACCACGTCCGATTCATCTCCCACAGACATGCTCTCCTCAAAGAAATACTGCCGAAATTCCAAATACGAAACTGTGTTGTTGTCATGGAAAGTAATGTTGTCCTTCCAGCGCTTTTCACTGAAAAATAAATGAGTCACAACATCAGAAAAGAAAATGTGACAGCCAGCTGATTAGCAATAATATTATCCTAACACTGCAAAATTCAGCTTTTAGAGGAACAACTTTAGGTTCTCGGTCAGCATAAAACCGCACAATAGAAAGCCAAGCGAAAAGACTTCTCTCTCAGATTGTGAAATCCAAACACACGCTTTGTTTAAGTTGAGCTCACACAAACATGTCATGCGTCTAATCTAAAAAAAGAAGCCACACAACTGTGAGGGAGGACACGAATGCACATTTAACCACCAATCATAAAACAACAAAATGATCAGGCCAAAAACAACTTTCTAGCAATAAATGTACGCTCTCCAAACAGCATGCCAACAGAAGTACACAACATACATAAAATATAAATATAAATATGGCAGTTAAAAAGCTTTTTTGAGGTTTATAAAATATAACACCGTCCAGACAAAAAAATTAAAAATAAGTCAAATAGACAAATGCTTAAGCCTAAGAGTCAATGACTGGATTATATCTTCTATCATGTTATATGTTTGGCAACTGTTCTTCTAACCCTAGTTGGAGTGTGTAGCTTTTCATTTCTTAAACAGCCATGTACGAGACACTTCATGGCCATATTGCAGGATGACAATGTCAAGATTCATCAGGCTCAGATTGTGAAAGAATGGTTGTGAGGATCATAAAGAATAATTCACACATGAATCGTCGAAACACGAGTCCAGATCCATTGAGAGTCTTTGGGATGTGCTGGAGGAGACTTTACACAGTGCTGGACTCTTGTAGGGGTGGTTAATCTGTCTGATTTCCCGATTCGATTACGATTATTGAAGTCCCGATTCGATTACAGTCGATTCTCGATTATTGATTTTCCATTTCACAACAGTAAATTCACTACAGTAAAAATCACAACAATAACAAATTATAACAAACTTCAACATATTCTGAATCTCTATTAACATAAAATACGGATGTCCACGCATCACATGTTACAGCTATCCTACCCGCTTTCTTCAGTGATTCCATGACTTCGGTTTTGGTCTTGTTGTAGAGTGTGGGGATCGTTGTGTCTGTAAAATATCTCCGAGATGGGACGTCCCTGGTTCTCAACGACTGGATGCAAATCCTTGGCAATAAAATTTGCGATTGATTGTGTAATGCGCTTTGCCCTTTCCGAGCCAGGTGGAAGCTTTGACAATATTGTTTCCACGCTTCAGAGTTCCGTCTTTTGCGTTCCGTCAATATTACGTTATTATCGATTTTAAAAAAAAAAAAAAATTTTTTTTTGAAAATCGATTTTTGGCATTTGTGAATCGATTCAGAATCGTCCACGTCCGCATCGCGATGCATCTAAGAATCGATTTTTTCCCCCACCCCTAGACTCTTGCAGTGACAATACAAGATCTTGACCAAAAATGTATGCACCTCTTGATGGATGGATAGAGGATGCGAATAAAATGTTTGGATTATCATAATTTTCATAAAAGTTATAAAATCAGATTGTGTATTGAGCAGAAGAGTGGACCTTCTTTGTTCTCGTTCAGTTCCAGCAATGTCTGTTTTTACTCAGGGAAATGCTCTAGTATGCATGGCTCAAGGGCAGGATCACAGTAACAGTTCCACTCCAATAATAAAAAATAAATAAAAATGGACAGATGCAGATTAGGGAATAAAGAAAAAAGGATAGAAAAAGGATAACAATTTGATGAATGCACAAGAAAAAAATTCTAATGTACAGAACAAAATAGTTGTGGGAAATACTGCAAAACAGACAGTATGATTTAAAAATATGTTCAATTTAAATCACAACACAAATGTATACTACTGTTCAAAAGTTTGGGGTTGGTAAGATTTATTAATGTTTCTGAATTAAGTATCTTATGCTCAACCAAGGATGCATACGCTAATAAAATAAGACTATTGATCTCCTTCCAAATAAACCAACTACTTACTGACACCAAACATTTGAATGGTACTGTATATCACTGCTCAAGTGAAATAATTATTTGTTTTTTCCTTATGTACTTAAAAGCTTTTTTTATCTTTGTCAAGGCAAATTTAAATAAAATAAATTCAGCCATTCTAGTAAGGTTAAGGCCACCAGACAGACCGACCAACTGTATAGTGCGTCTACTGCAAACAAACCTTGTCTGTGCAAAAGATCACGAGTCCATCAAGAAAGAGGATCTTTTGTTAAAAGTCGTGGCAGGTTATGCACACAAGAGGAATGCTTTTAGAGTTATACTGACCAGTGCCAACAAACACCGTCAACTCGAAGCATATCGCGCAAAGTAATACCTCTACAAATCACTCTGGGATGGACAGGACATGTTATATCCTTCCTAAGGGGACGAATAACAGACATTATGGTAGTCCTGCCTGGACAGAATGCACACCGCTGGGCACAAACCTACATGAACTTCAGCGCCATAGGGCTTTCACTTCCAGATCTGAACATCAACAAACCCATGATACATCCAGTCAAGTCAGATCTAGTGATTTTAACAATCCATATGGTTTCAAAGTAGATTTACAGAAAAAGAAGGGAAAAGACTTCTTACCGGTAAACATACGGCCCCCTCTGGATCACCATGGGCTTTTCTCCTTTTAGGATTTCTTTAGGATTGACGATATGGAAGAAATATACAGACATAAAGAAGGGAACCGGGATGTCCTTCCACATGGTGTAGGAGAGATCGTTCTTCGGGTTTATCTCTACATTCTGTGAGGATTTGAAGTATGCAAATATGGTTAGTGATCAGAGTGTGATATGCTGCATTTAAAATGATTTAACAAAACAAGTTTAAAAAAAAAAATGGACAGATTAGGGAATAAAGAGAAAAAAATAGAAAAATTAAAATTTGATGAATGCACTTAAGATGAATGCAACCTCGATCTCAAATCATTTTTTTATTTTATTAAAGAGTCTCTTGCAAGTCTCTCACCAAGGCTGCATTTATTTGATCAAAAACACAGTATTAACAGTAATATTGTGAAATATTACAATTTGAACAGTCTTCCTATTGTAATAGGTTTCTTTTGTAAAATGTCATTTATTCCTGTGACCAGAGATGAATTTTCAGCATCATTACTCCAGTCTTCAGAGTCACATGACCCTTCAGAAATCATCTAATGCTGATTTGAAGTTTAAGAAATATTACTGACTATTAAATGTTGAAAACAGTTGTGCCAGACCCTTGCAAATAGACTTAAAACTTAAAACTAATATAAAATCAAAACATACCTTCTGAAGGAAACAAACAAAGGCGTCAGCTCAGTAAAGTTATACGGGTCTAGATTTTTTTATAACCGTTCCCATGCATGTAGCCTATTTTAAACCCACAAAGCAACTATAACTTGTAGAACGTCATATAAAGCTCAGTTCAATGATATTCGACACTAAAACAAGGGGTTTTGCAACTTAATGTTATTTACAAAATGCAAATATGTTTGATTACAGCGTCTCGTGCACGCACCTGTGAGGTGTTTAACTTACCTTTACTATTTGATCGTCTATTATAATCGGTCCAACAAACACCAGGACAGTCCCGAACAAAACTGCCAAACCTCCCAGAACTAAAAATATGATCGCTAATGTAGATTTAGACACCGCCATCCTTACTTCACAAAGTTCACGTTACAAATGAACGCAAAGGATTGAGAAGAATAAAGTGAAGTCTTCCAGAAAGGGCACGGAGCTGAAAGCACGAGTGAGTCCTCAACAGCTGAACAAACTATCACTTACATACGAGATAAAGCCATAAAACTCTGGTCATTGAGTTATTAATGCTCTTCTGACTTTATGGCCACGTACATTACAGCTGTGAGTGATGTTAAAGTCCGGCTCGCTGATCGAGCAGGTTTTATAGCGTTCTTGCTGTGTAATTACCATGTTTACGATGCCCAAAGAGCCGCCTATTAAACCAGAGGATTCTGGGTAATGTAGTTATACAGTATATGTGTCTCCAACTATGGGTGATAATAAGAGACTGTCTGGAAGATCGAATGCACTAATTCACTTTGTTTGGCATCGTATATTGTATAAAAATATCATATCAAATATTGTATGTATCATAGACTGTAAAAAAAAACGATGTATTTTTTTGTGCATTTTTTTGCTAAATGTATGATTGCAAGATGGAAAGGCCTCACATATTTTTTTTGTTGATATCAAACGCTATGCATCTAATCAAACTAATGTATTCAAATTAATACGTAATATATTCCAGTCATATATAATATGTTAATAATTTTGCCAGGCCTATATGCATATTTGATTTTAATGATATTTTAATAATAATAATAATACAATAATTTATTTATTTTGACTGTAAAACCTGTTTTATGCCATTGAGAACATGGTGTATTATGTCTGACAGAGCAAATGATGTAGAGCCTGAAAGTGGCACAATAAATGTTCAAACAGAGCTGCTGGGAGAACATGATAAGAGTGTTGTATCTTTATTGGATAAGTATTTGCCACTGATAACTCATATGTATGTAACACAATTACTTGAATCTCTTATCTGTGTCTTAGCCTGTGGTGACGCAGCTATATTTATCTTTGTGACATGAAAAGTTATGACGCGGTATCTGTCATGGTTTGATACTTTTCACAGATTTTGGGGATGAAAACAATAATATAAATCATAAATATAAAGCACAAAATTGATCCATGCTAGACATTTTGCATGTTAGAATCTCTATTTTGTGGCAGTGGTGGTATTCAGGGCCTATATATTTAAATTTGCCCGAGGGCATGGACCACCCTTTACCCATTTTAAGACGCTTTTTAAAAACATTAAAGTATGAGACTGTTCAGTTAAAAATTCACCTAAAGCAAAAACAACAAGACAGTGAACGCCTTTCAGTAGTTTACTTGACACACCGGTATATCATAGGGTGTCCGATCTGAAGGTTGCCAAATAAAACCATTCACACTTCACAAAGGAGTTTCATGTTTCAGTTGCTCATCAGGATTCTGTTGGTGTGCCAGTGCAAGTCTAACATCAATGAATCCGTCAAACTGAAATTTTCACCTCATTTGACATTTTATACTATAATTCTGTGAAATGTCAATCAGGGTGAAGGCGAAACATCATCAAACGAGCTGTTTAAAGAGGCTATTCATGTGATTTTTTATTTCTAATCTATGACAAATCTGGACTGCATGGGACCTAGGAAACAAGAAAACGTTTTAGGCACTAAAGAGCATGACAAATATGATAAACCACAAATTATGAATGATATTTCCCAAGTACATGTGTCTGTGTATTTAGTGAATGAAATGTTCTGAAAACACATGACACTCTAATGCATTGGAATAGTGTCTAAATGTTCTTAACCTTATATTGACACAATAAATTTGTTGAATTTAGACATTTTTAAAATCAGTCACACTCGAACACTCGTCAGACCAGCTGAATCTTACTTTTTAAACATTATGGCATTCTTTACTGAACATTTAACAGGCCAACATCAACAGCTTTATCTATTGCTTTCAATAAGTGCAGTTGTTTTCGCTGTGCAGAGCTCTTAAAGGCGTGTTTATCATTTAGTGCTGCAATATTTCTGTTATGGCTGGACTGATTTTTAGACTGATATCAGTATGAATTATTTTCAAGACAATGCAGTAAGTAGCTAAGAGACATTGTATGTGATCGCCTTTATGCAATAAACAACTGTAGGTTGTTCAAGACACAAGTGCTGCTGGTCAATTTGAATTAAGTGTCTGCTACACTTTTGATGCAGATATGCATAAACAAAGCAGATATGTTAGATAATGGTTTATGACCAACCCTGAAAGATTTTAAGTAGGGCACCTGCATTTACTATGATTTCATCATTACCTATTCAGCCATCGTGACTCAAGGGTCAGACGAAAGACACTTAAATGAGCCATAACAGACATGAGACCCTATAAAGGCAAAACCTCTGGTGTCATCTTGTGGCTGGTTTAATAATTGCAGTGTGCCACAGAGGTAGTTACGACGCAAGAGAATTACCCATGTATTAGAACAGGGCTTTTCAGTCTTTATACCACAGATCCCTAAAGACGATCACCCTTGTTATATAGAAACCAATCGTAAAATAGAATACACAAAACTCACAGTAATGAACTGTTAATTGTATTTTGTATATTTAAATGGATTACTAATATTTTTTATTTTAATCAAATTTAACATTGCAGTTCCCCCCACTAGACCCAAGTTTAGACCCCTGACTTTACAACCCCTGTAGTAGATAAAAGATGTGAAATTCCCTTCAGACATTGGAAGAAACTTTAGTTTTAGATTTCAGGGTTAATATTTCTTGTGTCCCCCCAAAAATAGTACATAAAGTGCACCTTCTACGCAATTAAATACTATGAGCATAGTCACTCACCATTTAATAATGTTAAATTTGACGTTTAAACCATTAAAAATACCTATAAACCAATTTAAATCCCGAAAATGTTAACATTTGTAATCTATTAAAGAATTTTTTAATGACTCAAGAGATGACAGACAGCAAAATCAGGAATGCCAGAACTTTATTGAATGATTAAGATGAACAAAGGAAATGGTAATTGGTCTGATAATTTTCAAGACTTATATATTAAACTTAAGCATATTAATTGCCCCCACGAAGGCGGAGCACAAGGTGGAGGGTGGACTCCTTCTGGATGTTGTAGTCGGACAGTGTGCGTCCATCTTCCAACTGTTTACCAGCGAAGATCAGACGCTGCTGGTCAGGAGGAATGCCTTCCTTGTCCTGGATCTTGGCCTTAACGTTCTCAATGGTGTCGCTGGGCTCAACCTCGAGGGTGATGGTCTTGCCAGTCAAGGTCTTCACGAAGATCTGCATACCACCCCTAAGGCGGAGCACCAGATGGAGGGTGGACTCTTTCTGGATGTTGTAGTCGGACAGTGTGCGTCCATCTTCCAACTGTTTACCAGCGAAGATCAGACGCTGCTGGTCAGGAGGAATGCCTTCCTTGTCCTGGATCTTGGCCTTAACGTTCTCAATGGTGTCGCTGGGCTCAACCTCGAGGGTGATGGTCTTGCCAGTCAAGGTCTTCACGAAGATCTGCATACCACCCCTAAGGCGGAGCACCAGATGGAGGGTGGACTCTTTCTGGATGTTGTAGTCGGACAGTGTGCGTCCATCTTCCAATTGTTTACCAGCGAAGATCAGACGCTGCTGGTCAGGAGGAATGCCTTCCTTGTCCTGGATCTTGGCCTTAACGTTCTCAATGGTGTCGCTGGGCTCAACCTCGAGGGTGATGGTCTTGCCAGTCAAGGTCTTCACGAAGATCTGCATACCACCCCTAAGGCGGAGCACCAGATGGAGGGTGGACTCTTTCTGGATGTTGTAGTCGGACAGTGTGCGTCCATCTTCCAACTGTTTACCAGCGAAGATCAGACGCTGCTGGTCAGGAGGAATGCCTTCCTTGTCCTGGATTTTGGCCTTGACGTTCTCAATGGTGTCGCTGGGCTCAACCTCGAGGGTGATGGTCTTGCCAGTCAGGGTCTTCACGAAGATCTGCATACCACCCCTAAGGCGGAGCACAAGATGGAGGGTGGACTCTTTCTGGATGTTGTAGTCGGACAGTGTGCGTCCATCTTCCAATTGTTTACCAGCGAAGATCAGACGCTGCTGGTCAGGAGGAATGCCTTCTTTGTCCTGGATCTTGGCCTTGACGTTCTCAATGGTGTCGCTGGGCTCAACCTCGAGGGTGATGGTCTTGCCAGTCAGGGTCTTTACGAAGATCTGCATTCCACCCCTAAGGCGGAGCACAAGATGGAGGGTGGACTCTTTCTGGATGTTGTAGTCGGACAGTGTGCGTCCATCTTCCAATTGTTTACCAGCGAAGATCAGACGCTGCTGGTCAGGAGGAATGCCTTCTTTGTCCTGGATCTTGGCCTTGACGTTCTCAATGGTGTCGCTGGGCTCAACCTCGAGGGTGATGGTCTTGCCAGTCAAGGTCTTCACGAAGATCTGCATACCACCCCTAAGGCGGAGCACCAGATGGAGGGTGGACTCTTTCTGGATGTTGTAGTCGGACAGTGTGCGTCCATCTTCCAACTGTTTACCAGCGAAGATCAGACGCTGCTGGTCAGGAGGAATGCCTTCTTTGTCCTGGATTTTGGCCTTAACGTTCTCAATGGTGTCGCTGGGTTCAACCTCGAGGGTGATGGTTTTGCCAGTCAGGGTCTTAACGAAGATCTGCATACCACCCCTAAGGCGGAGCACCAGATGGAGGGTGGACTCTTTCTGTATGTTGTAGTCGGACAGTGTGCGTCCATCTTCCAACTGTTTACCAGCAAAGATCAGACGCTGCTGGTCAGGAGGAATGCCTTCCTTGTCCTGGATCTTGGCCTTGACGTTCTCAATGGTGTCGCTGGGCTCAACCTCGAGGGTGATGGTTTTTCCAGTCAAGGTCTTAACGAAGATCTGCATACCACCCCTAAGGCGGAGCACCAGATGGAGGGTGGACTCTTTCTGGATGTTGTAGTCGGACAGTGTGCGTCCATCTTCCAACTGTTTACCAGCGAAGATCAGACGCTGCTGGTCAGGAGGAATGCCTTCTTTGTCCTGGATCTTGGCCTTGACATTCTCAATGGTGTCGCTGGGCTCAACCTCAAGAGTGATGGTCTTGCCAGTCAGCGTCTTTACAAAGATCTGCATCTTTACGCTAGAAAGCAAACAAATGAAAATGAATGTCAACATATATTGCATTGGTGAATGCCATGCACTCTTTCACTCACTTGTCAGAGTAAAAATAGATGCTTGTCCAGACAAACAGGATTTTGTGCGCAAATATAATTTATTCTGAAGCAATATACTTTGTCCTATCATCTTTGAAATAGTAAAATCTGCATTTGTGATAATTACCCCAATGTAAGTGACATTAAAATTAACTACTTTATTGAACGGTTATATGAAATCAGTCACATTTTCAATCGTGATGGTATTGAAGACAGCATTCTTGGCTGTGTGATTAAGGGCTGCAACAACGAATCGATAAAATCGATTATCCAAATAGTTGGCAACTAATTTCATAACCGATTCGTTGTGTCCCACGACACAGATGTTTTAAAAAAAAAAAAAAAAATTATTGGAGCGTAGAGCTATGAGGCGCCAGACTGGACAAAAGCGAAGCAAACTCCGCGAGCGACACTGCGCTTGACACGCGTGTTTGCGCGCGAGTGTGTCTGCACGCGCGAGAGACCGAGTGTGTCCGAGAGCGCGCGATATAGAGTGTGTTTGCGCGCGAGAGAGACCGAGTGCCTCTGAGAGCGCGCGATAGAGACCGAGTCTATTTGCGCGCAAGAGAGACCGAGTGTGTCCGAGCAGCACTGAATTTTTAATTCTTTGAGTCATTGAGTCATTTCAAATGACTCAGAGAAACTTCACTATATGCTCGGAAAGGATGAGCTGCAAAATACACGCCATACGAGGTGGTCAATCCATTGTATTTTTTAGTGAGTGTGCGTCTTTGAGTGTGAGAATTTGTGCGTCTGTGAGTGTAGTGTGGAGAAAAAGTTCTGACGTTTAAACAAATCCTGTTAAGTTTTCTGATTTGTATTTATTTTTTTTAAATTATTTATTGTTTTGACAGCTCAGGTCACTCAAAACAAAAATACACATCATTTTGTGCACTTTATTAAAAAAAAGTCCTATATATTTGGCAGATGTAAAGCATACATGTGTGTGTTTTGTGTTAGTCAATAAAAATGTTTTGTATTACTTTAACAGCTCAGGGATGTTCAAGGAGCAACCCGTTTGTGCACTTTCTGAAGATTTTTTGCACTGTGAATTTGCACTGTCAGTTCTGTTTTTGAATAAAGGGTTGGAAATTAATGCTTTATTTTTATCCGATTAATCGAAAAAATAATCGTTAGTTGCAGCCCTAGTGTAATTTTGCCCAACTATCGTGTTATAAATATAACAAACATCTTGTATTTTTTTCGCAGTAAAGTATAGTATATTGTTTCGATTTCTCTTTGAGAGGCTACGCGAGCCTCAACAGCGCAACCTTATATTACTGTCAGTATGTACATTATATATGATCCACAATCAATCTCCTCTTACACTAAACCTAACAGAATCAGAACATTCTCGCGTTTCGGTGATGCCCTAGTTATTTTGTTATTGACGTTTTAATCAGGCTAACGTTAAGTTACTTGTCCGGTGGAGCAAGTAAAATTATTTCACTTAACGTTACCCCTTCAAAAATAAACAAATTAACTTCTCGTGGACAAGCGTTAATGTGGAACACTGAAAATGTGCTTATTTATGATCGTTAAACAAGCCCAGGAATTATCTAGAAGGTTACTCATAATAAAAGAAACAAACAAGGTAGGTGTGTTTACACCGTCACTAATGCTGACACAGCTGTGAGTCAGGTTTAACAAATGGGCGATTGAAAACAAAATGGCGACATTAACAGAAAATGGCCAGAATAAATACGTAGAATATATAAACATACATATAAATAAGAGTTATAATTCGATGGGAGAAATAGTTTATCAACGTGTCGACGGCTGACAAATGTTTTAAACGCAGATGAATTCAGATATTCGATGACCTCACCGCCCTATTTTGCGGCCTAATTCGTCGCCAAATTACTGAACGCGAACAAAACATAACGTTACATATATACCATCGACGAACATTATTTAGATACATAACCACATTAAGTTACAAAAAATAGAAACTAAATCACAAAGAACATACACATTTGGTCCTCAGAAATCAACAGGCCGGCTAGCATAAAAGCTACCGCGTTAGCTTTTTCTAAAATATACGTATATATATTCGAAAAAGACCTCAATCAAACAAAATTCTGTTGTTTTTAAGCAGTGATATATCTGGCGTCGTTTGTGTAAATTTTACTTCATACTTACAAACAAATGTTCCTTTCTTGAAGAGCGCGGAGTTTATGAGTCTCTTTCCTTTCGTCACAGAAGCGAATCTAACTGCTCAAAACAAAAGATCCGGGTATTTATACACAACCCGCTGTATCCTTCCGCCGCTGCGCCCAACGCACTATTTAAAAAACTGCAGCTATTAAATTTGAAAACTTGGTTTCATGGGAAACAAAACATATGTGTTATGCTGAACATATACCAATAAGCATTTTATACATTAGTTGTGTGTGGACGTGAAACCGATCTGTTTATTTTGTGTGTTCGTGGGGGTTGGGGGACAGGCGGAGTAATATGATTTTCTGCACAAGATTGGCCTTGATCAAATGTTTTGAGATCAAAATGACACATAGGCTTCAAAATAACACACTACGCGATTTATATTAAATATTTTTTATTGAAATAATACACTTTTAGAAACACTGAGGTAAACGAGTTGATTTTGGCAATGGAAATAGGCTCTATTTAATAATATCTAGGTCAAGAAAATGAACGCTGGCACATAACAACAGCATTCAGTGCGTCACCAAGCGCAACGTCACGCTTTTCTCATTTCCCAAAAAAAGACACAAAATTGCAGTGTTTATGAACTTCACTTCAGTGATGGTTAACTTCCATAGATTAATACTATTCTGAGAACACCAGAAAGTAAATATTACATTACACCATGTGGTATATATTAAGATTTAGTCACAGGTAACACAGGAATGTAACTAGGCCTACAGTTATTGCAAAATAATGATATTTTTCATCATTGCTCTCTATCATGTGAAAGGCCTCCAAGGTGTATGGCACATAATGGTCAAGGTATCCAAAGCTGAACACAAGAACATATTGCAATCAATGCAGAACTCTGTTCAGTTTCCTCCTCCTTTAGAATTTAACTTTGGAGATACCTGTCAAAAGAAACACATGTTTTCAAAATGAGCATGGTTAATGCAAAACAACTAAAGACAGCGGCCTACAATCATAATATATAGGCTACTATATATGTATATATATATATATATATATATATATATATATATATATATATATATATATATATATATATATATTTGCCCACAAAAAATATTGGGACATATATAGGCCTAATATAATTGCTTTAGACAACAAAACACCAAATCAAGTGGCATCTGCACATAAGCAATGCTAGAAATTTTCTACAACTAGCTTCTGCCAGTTTTGCAATGACTTTATATAAACTAAAACCAATATAAACTAGTAGCGTAACCACACATGTAGTTCACCTTAACTATGTTCTACTAACCTTTGACAACCAGAAAGTGTCCAAAATCATATACAATATTTATATATATATATCATTTCAAACCTAACAAACATATTTATTGTCAGCAGTTTAGCCTGAAATGTGTGCTTGTGCTGTCTTTTTTTCAAATAAATTACACTTGCTTAAATGTTTGTCATCCAACTTAATAACATTCAGACATTTTGTGTTTCAAAAATTTTTTTGGGGCCAAAGTATGTTAAACAACCAAAAGCATGCACTTACTTGTCTCAATCTTTTCAGGCTTGTAGGAGTTTTAAAATCTCCTCTCAATACCTAAGAAAAAAGGGAAATTACTTTATTACATTTACAAAAAACTATCTCGTTCACTATGTATACATGTGACACACTGAGTTTTTTCTGTGCATGTACAATACAAAAGGGAACCATTACAGAGTGTCGTAAGCACAAAACATGCAACTCTTAGAATGCAATTCACAACAGATGCCAATAAGAACCAATGTTGGGTAGCTTACTACAAGTAGCGACGCTACAAACTTAACTACATTATTTCAGTAGTTTGACAGCAGCTCTTTACTTTTAAAACAGTATAGCTTTTCTAGCAGCTAACTACTTTGTACAGCAAGTGTACTTTGTACACACAATTTTTGTAATCAACCTAAAAGATCCCCAATGTCATGTTTTGGCCATTGCTTTGGCAAAGTATCAGTCAACCGAAAAGAAACTCATTCAGTTATTTGTAATATACGTCATTGTAAAAAAAAGTAGTTTCAATGTAGCTACTTTTTTATAGTATCTTAACTTTAACTTACAAGTAGCTTGTAGCTTGTCAAACTACAGTTTCAGAGTTGCTTTCCAAACACTGATAAGAACCTTTATTTTTATCTTTATAAAAATTAAAGGATTAGTTCACTTTTGCTGATAATTTACTCACCCCATGTCTTTCTTTCTTCAGTCGAAAAGAAATTAAGGTTTTTGATGAAAACATTTCTCCATATAATGGACGTCAATGGGCCCCAAACGGTTCAAGGTCCAAATGACAGTGTCAGTGCAGCTTCAAAGGGCTTTAAACGATACCAGACGATGAATACGGGTCTTATCTAGCGAAACGCTCGGTCATTTAAAAAATAAATAAAATAGTTTAAGTTTTATAAGCACAAATGCTCGCCTTGCTCTGTTCTGTAATGCGCGTTCGTGACGTCACGCAATACGCAATTACGTTGAAAAGGTCACGCTTCTATGAAAAGTCAAACATTTCTGTCCTGACGAAAATTTTCTTTTAGGCTTTTTAATATTACAACACCCAGGATACGCACACGCAATGGGCATTTTAAACGATACACTGACACAAAGACATTTAAATTTGTGTATATGGTCCTCCTTCCGCACATTTGTAAACACTGACTCGATTACGTGACGTCACGAACGCGCATCACAGAACAGAGCAAGGCGAGCATTTGTGCTTATAAAACTTATACTTTTTTATTTATTTTTTAAATCGCCGAGCGTTTCGCTAGATAAGACCCGTATTCATCGTCTGGTATCGTTTAAAGCCCTTTGAAGCTGCACTGACACTGTCATTTGGACCTTGAACCGTTTGGGGCCCATTGACGTCCATTATATGGAGAAATGTTTCAAAATGAAATGAAAATCAAAAACCTTAATTTCTTTTCGACTGAAGAAAGAAAGACATGGACATCTTGGATGACATGAGTGAACTAATCCTTTAAGATAAAATCTTATCTTTATTTTATAGAGTGTAGCAACTCTGATCTATGAGTTGCACTGAATTAATTGAAATGCATATATTCTGTGTTCAAATATACCCTTTGAGTATTGTTGATCACTTCGGGATCTGGTGGACCATAGTCTGGGGGATTGGCGTTGGGGTTGTAGCCCAGTTTACGAAGCATTGGAGCGATCTTCTCCATGTCCAACTGGACGTCTGCTGGGATGTGGCCGACCCATCGTGTGAGAGCTTCCAGGTTAACTGGTTTGATCACCTGATCTGTGGAGCGTTCGGTTCTTAAAAACATAGAGAAAAGTGAGTATTGACAAGAAACAGAAGAAGGCCGAAAAACAGGGATAGGCAACGTCGTTCCTGGAGGAGTGCCGCTGTCCTGCAACCCTATTTAAACACACCTGAACAAGCTAATCAATGTCTTCAGGATCACTAAGGGTACGTTTACACGACAACGATATGCTTAAAATGGAGAAGTTTTTCCTTTGAGTTTTCCGCGTACAGACGACACCATTGTCAAAACGATCCTAATTCACACAGATCTGCGCAATCCAAGACTAAAAACGCTGTATTTGCTGCTAGGCCATTAGATGCCGATGAAACACTGTATACTGACACGTAATACGCATGTGCATGACCAGAGATTCGCGTTTTTGTTCTTAACACGGAGACCGGTTTCAAAAGTTTGCGTTTTCAGGCACCCGGCTACTCGCAGGTCCAATGTGGCTACAGCGTAATATCATACAGGTAAATTCCTTTTTAATTGATTATTAAATTGCTTATTAAGGTTTATACATGCTAGTTTCCATGACAGAGTTGAAGATAAATATTTTCATTACTACTGGAGCTGCCAGTTTGCTGATTATTAAACCGCAAGCACAAACTATGCAAAAGCAGCAGCCCTTCAGGCGCAATTAGTGTCTCAAATTCACTCAGATTCATTTTTATTCACTCCTCGAAGTGGACTATATTAGTGGACTTATGTAGGGAATAGTAATTGAGGGTATAGGGCACAATTTCAAACACAGCCTAGACTACTGGCATGTGAGTTTTTTTTTTTTCAGGGTTGGAGCTAAACTCTGCAGGACAGCAGCCCTCCAGGACCAACGGTGTCTATCCTTGGCCTAAAACATGAAATGTAATTTCACCCCACCGAGACAGTGATACCCCTCCTGGCCGCCCAATGGCCTCCTCATGGTGAAGAACCCCTTCATCCCACGGGGATTTGAGAAAATGAAGCACACGCTGCATGGTGGCTCGTGGCTGCAGCACCAGATCCTCATAGCGGACCGCCATACACCGCCTCTGGCCGACAGCCATACACTGGGAGAGCATCACTTCAATTGCATTGCTCCATTTAGTCAGACAGTCCCTGTAGCTGGACAGGTTGAAGCCAGAGATAGTCACTCGTCTGGAGATCATAGAGTGAACTGACGCTCGACCATCTCTGAGCATTAGCAGGAATTTCGAGCTGAAAGGACAGATGATGACAGGTGGGATGAGTAAAATGCCATGAGGAAGATGAGAAATGGAAAGGATTTTTCTGCCATTTGAACAACAAAGGCAAAGCAATTATTTTAGACACAAGAAAAAAAAACTAATGTATTTTATTTGTCTATTTGAATAGCCTATATTGACACAGAATCTCTTCTCAGCCCTTTTGATGAATGGCTATGCTATTTATTTTTATTTGTATAGTTTACACTCAGTCAGTCAAAACAGTTTTGAGTTAAATTGATTTAGTGTCTCTGGTAAATTGTGATCTAGGACATTGTATTATGTTAATTGATTAATTAATGGGGTTATTAATCAGTATTTCCATGTATTAGATTAGATTTAAGACAGATTTGCTTTCATTATAATCTATAGGTTACTTGAGTGAAATCGTACAATTTGCATAGTGTTGCTATTATGAGATTTCTTCAATTAAAATATGGGCAATTAATTATGTAAATCTTTATGTAAATACCTTTCAGATGAATCTCTTTTACTGGGATTCTGCTTTGTCTGTCATCAGTTATTACATTTTTCAACTAAATTGTGAAAATGTAATTTTAAATAGAATAGTTGAATTAGTATTTTATTTATATATATATATATATATATATATATATATATATATATATATATATATATATATATATATATATATAGTGGGGTAAGATGGCCTCTGAATCATTTTACAAATGAAATGCACATTGTTCTTAAGGGGGCATCTTCTCACATGTAACCCTAATATATTCCTGTGATGTAAATGTATTTTTTTTTTTTTTTTTTTTTATCATACTAGCCCCAAACTCTTGAATGGTGGTGTAATACAAAATATGCTTATATCGATTTATTTTATTTTATTTAATCTTATCAAGCAAAATAAAATGTATAACTAATGTAAATGTATTTGTGTAGAACTTGTTAATTAGCATAAAATAAAATAAAATAATCCTCTAATCTTACTTGGGGAAAATGCGTGACAGATAAACCGCGCTCTTCAGTGTAAAGGGGTCTTTATTGCACAGCACTCGTGCAGGTTCTCCATGACGCGCGATGACCTCCAGGATGAAGGCACTGGTTGCAGTGTCCAGCATCTCTTGACTGACTCCCTCGTCCTCCAGAGCCCAGCGTTCCCCTGAATCCTGCCTTCCCAATGCCTGCCGCATGGCCAGCATCCTGGGGATCACCCGCGTCTCCTCCCCGCAGCGGATGTCAGGGTGGGCGTCGAGCATGACACGCATCAGAGTGGTCCCTGATCGTGGAACACCGCCCACAAACACCATTGGGGTGTTCTGATTATACCGATACTGTGTCCGGTTCCAGTTTCGAGACCGCATAGACACCACATGAGTTCTGGGAAGCTCTCCGAGGCATGCCAGCACTCGATATAGAGTCCTAGTAAGAGACCACGCTCCGAACACGGTTAGCAGGAGTACAACTGTCCGTTTGACTGACAACCGCATCACTCTGAGACATTGCAAGAGGAAAACATTTTAAGTTTAAACACCGGATTGACTGCACTTCCTCTGTTGGCTACTTCTGCAAATAGTTTGTTGTGAACTGCGAGACTGGTTAACTGGTTACAGGAACTATGAGTGTCATTAATCAGATCTATATCATAACAACATTCTTTAAAAATGACTTTTGTGCATATATAAAAAAAAAAGTGAAAGTTGTTTATGCTACATGCATGACATTCACAGGAAATATGGAGCTGAAAAAAGATAATACACTGATAAAGTGACATTAAAAGATATGCATTAAACACTATACGCACAAGTCATTAAGGACGCTAACTCACCTTCACAAGAAAAACAATGAACATCGCATGATCTCCATGCGCTGAGGTGAAGTCAAATGGGCAGAATGCACGAAGAGGAAGTGAACGCAGTTTAGAAAGACTATCAGTTTTGATCTTTCCTGACAGCCAACAATTCTCCTCTACCAAACAACTTGCGAGATGTCTTTCCCCGTGTCTCTAAACATCAAATGTGCTCAATCTGTGCAAATGTGATGCATACATTTAACACTTTCAAAAAACATTTAAAGGAAATGGGTGAACTGAGGAAATGAGAAAAGGTGTGAAACTTTGACAAGTAAATGTGGCATTTGCATGCAAGTAGGAGGCTGATGTTTCCACTCCATTAGACTGTGCTGATATACCAGGAAGATTGCAAATTGCTTTTTTAATAGTTAATTTATTTATCTCAGAAGATTCCTCAGCAAATCTAGACACAAATGCTGTAAAAATATAGAGCTGTAAAATGAGTGTAGAAGTATTCGATTGAATGATCATTTTGAGTCAAGGTCAACTTCTGTCACATTTAGGCTACTGTTGTTCAGCAATGTTTTGCAGTCATTTCAATATACATTTCATGGGAATTTGACATGAAAGCGAAAAAGTTCCCCACTCAGGTTTCACAATGGGTTCAAGTTGGTCAACAGAAAGCTGCTGCTGATTTTTGTGAGTGACTACTGTGGATCATACATCATCAACAGTCCCCGCCCACTTTTTCAGCAGCGCTGGTTCCGGAAATATTTTTTTCATTCAGTTTTTCCAATAGGGATTTTCAAAAAGGTCTTTCTTAAATACTTATAAGCCACGAACCAAGCCAATCAGCTACGAGGTAAATCACAACACTACAAACTTTGATTGGAATCAAAAATAGTTTATGAAAATCTAACAAAATTACAAAGGTAGCCTACAAGACTGTGTACTTTTTAGTGAGGGAAATAAATTCAATCCCATGAAGCTTTGCGAACAGCATAATGAATAAAGTACAGAAAAAAAGTACAAATGTTGATGACAAATAAACAATATATTTGAAGTTTATTGCAAAATATGCATATACAAATATTGAAGTATTGTGAGAGCTTAGAGGGATTACGACTTCATGGGAGTGGGCGGAGCTAAAGAACTATTTTGGAGCAAGTTGCTTTTTTCGACTCACTGATTGGTGGAATTTTCTGTACGGCATCATGGGTAATGTAGTGTTTAACTGGGAATTCTGCTGATGAATGCAGTTTTTTTTTTTTTTTTTTTTTTAAAGCTGAAATAACATGGGCTGACAAAATTAACTTCCTGAAAATTAATGGGCTGAGTTTTTACTTCCACAACCCGACTGTTGCACTCTATAGACAATGGACCTTTATTTCCCCCAAAATGTCATTAATGTGACCGTAATGAGCAAGTTTGAGACTTGACTTTTCTTAGGAGAAACATCTGAAATGCATGAGACTCTAGCAAAGTCTTAATATTAAAGAGATTTAATTTTAACATTTTCTGTCCAATGGGCAGATTTTGTGAGATTTGTAATCAGTGGAGCATAAATGCCCTATTTCTGTCAGATGATCTCTTTTAAAATAAAAGCCTTTAATAAAATCAGGACACTTCAGGGTTAAAAAAGATTTAAATGAATTTATTTTTCACATTTCTTTAGAGAAATCAGTTACATTTTTTTTTGTTGATCTCCAAAAATGAAGTATTCATTATACAGCAGAGAACATTTCACATATATACTTCAAAATAAATACATCATCTGGTCTCTGCTGCAGTAGGACGTCACTTGCAGGGGAAAAATACTACTTTAAAACCTGCACTACAAACTGCTCTAAGTACAAAGACTTAAAAATGACAGCAGGCAGGACGGGCCACAGACAGACAGACACAGGACGGCGCCACCACGACCCCTTTATATCGGAGCACGTACCTCAGGGTTAGACTGTCCCATAAGTTACAGAATTGAGGCGAAAGAACAATGTGCAAACCCATCACTTGTTTTTTTCCACTCACTTGTCATGTCACACACACACACACACACACACACACACACACACACACACACACACACACACACACACACACACACACACACACACACACACACACGCGCGCGTTTGTGAATGGCAGAATGAGAGCCTCCGTCTGTGAGTGCATACGTGTTGAGTCACATGTCGTAAAACCACAGTAACGTCTACAGGCCGAACGATCTCTGCACTGATACTTCCTGTTTCACAGACCCTTTCCCTTCACGCCCCTCTCTCTCTCTCTCTCTCTCTCTCTCTCTCTCTCTCTCTCTCTCTCTCGGCTGATGAGCACCCTTTCCTCTGGAGGTTGGGGAGGTGGGGAGAGTGGAATTGTCAGGATATATTTACATCACTTCCTCTAAGAGCTGGAGCAATACGGGACGTGTCTGTGGGCCTCTTCATATGGACACCTCATATTCTCTCGTGTCCTGTAGAAAATAAACGCAAGAGATGCTGTGAGAATTACCACGTTTGATCATGTAAAAAAACTCATTGCTCGCACAGGTGATGTTGTTCTACTTGGTGATTTCCTGGGCCTTGTTATGTGGTTCAGGATGGCGGATTAGGCTATTGGTAGGAGTTGCTAACTGGTTTGTCAGATGTTTTGGATGATTGCCAATACTTGTGGTTGCTAGGGTGCTCTGGGAAGTTGCCAGGGCTGTGCTATGTGGTTCCTACAAAGTTTTAGATGGTTGCTAGGGAGTTGCTAGGTGGTTGCAAGGGTTTTCTGGGAGTTGCTAAGTGGTTTGTCAGATGTTTTGGATGATTGCCAAGAACTATGCGGTTGCTAAGGTGCTCGGGGAAGTTGCCAGGGAAGTGTTATGTGGTTCCTAAGCATTTCTACATGGTTGCTAGGGAGTTGTTAGGTGATTGCTAAGGTTTTCTGGGAGTTGATTAGTGGTTTCTCGGATGTTTTGGATGATTGCCAAGACTTATGCGGTTGCTATGATGCTCTGGGAGGTTGCCAGGGCAGTGCTATATGGTTCCTACAGGGTTCTAGATGGTTGCTAGGGCGTTGCTAGGGTTTTCTGGAAGTTGCTAAGTGGTTTTTCAGATGTTTTGGATGATTACCAAGACCTATGCTGTTGCTAGGGTGCTCTGGGAAGTTGCAGGGAAGTGCTATGTGGTTCCTAACCAGTTCTAGGTGTGCTTTCTGCTAGGTTTTTTTCTCAGTTCTAGGTGTGCGCGCATGGGTCTTGGCAATCATCCAAACCACCTAGAGGTAGGTGGTTTGGATGATTGCCAAGACCCATGCGGTTGCTAGGGTGTTCTGAGAAGTTGCCATGGCAGTGCTATGTTCCTACAGGGTTCTAGATGGTTGCTAAGGAGTTTCTAGGTGGTTGCTAGGGGTTTCTGTGAGTTGTTAAGTGGTTTCTCAAAAGTAGTTCTGGGTGCTGCTTAGGGCTGATTGCCAAGGCTTTTCTAAGCATTTCCTATGGAGTTGCTAAGTGGTTGGTTGTTCAGGTGTTTTGGATGATTGCCAGGACTAGGGTTCTCTAGGAGGTTTTATGTGTTCTATGTGATTGCCAAGGCGGTTGCTAAGGTGTTCAAGAAAACTCTCACCCCTCCAGTCTCGTAGAGGGGGTTGTCAAACTCAGTTTCCACGGTGATTTGGCTGTAGGGATGCGGATACATCAGAGGAAGTCTCAGGTTCGAATGATAACGGCACCTGAGGAACACAGAAGAGGGGTTCAAACGCAGCACATGTTCTCTCGTTTCAGCAATGGACAACCATGGTGTCTGTTTTCCCACCCACACATATCATTACACTTCAAGCTATTAAATCCTTTATGAAGAAACCAATCTCATTTCACAACATTATTAGTACAAGCAGCTTTGAGCAGTCTATTAAATGAGCAACAGAACATGTGTAAGTGCTCATGAACATCGGCAGCTCTTTATAGTAGCACAACAGACGGGTTACGGAAGTAAAAACTCCATTCATTTTCTCCATAAGGAAAATTCATTTTGAACGATAACTTATAAACCTCTAAAGACAGGCTTACTGTGTGTATTCACTTCAGTTGAAACCGTCAGTTCACGTTATTTCAGCTTATTACTTAAAATAATTGTGTTTAACAGTGGAATTCCTGGTGAAAAACTACATTACCCATGATGCTGTACAGAAAATTCCACCAATCAGAGTCAGTCTTGTCTTGTCTTGTCTTTTTATCCAATTTTCACAAATGTTTTTGCTTCAAATCAAAGTTTGTAGTATTATGATTCACCTTGTAGCTGATTGGCTTAGTTCATGACTTATAACTAGGGATGCACGATATATCGGGCACCATATCGGTATCGGCCGATATATGTTCACTTTAATGTTAACATTACCGGGCCAATAAGAATATTTAGCCGATATATAAAAGCCGATAAATAATGGATTATTTCCTTCAGCTGAGACATTTCAGATGCGTACTGTTCGCCATGATGGTTTTGAATTGCTTGAAATATGATTAGAAGTGAAAGTCCGTCACATAGGCCACATAAAATTATAATTGTGTGCTTGATACTATATGGCTTTTAATGGTGAGACTTTTGTTTTTGTAATCAGGCTCTCAAAAATGATATAACATTTGTTTTTTATATTTACCGGCCAATATATCGATTTTCGTTTTTTTGTTATTGATATCGGACAATGCATCCCTACTTTTAACTCTTTAACAACGACTATTTTAAAATCCCTATGGGAAAAATGAATGAAAAAATACTTCCAGAACCAGCACTGCTGAAAAAGGGTGCAGGGGCTAATGCACTCTGTTAGTAATACTAACACTTTCCACAGTATATTGCTCACCTTGTGACATAGATGTAGGCTCCTCCCAGTAAAACAGACACTAGCAGCACCAGTATAAATATAGCTAGAGCCATACTTCCCCCATCAAAAGAAGAGTCTGCAGCAGCCTCAGCCACTAGACAAGATACAAATATGAAATACATTAAGAATTCATTTTCGCCTGCTTTACCCACTACAACAACAATCAAAACTCTGATAACAAGGGTAACAATTGGTAAACACTGAGATACAATCTATAAAATTCAAACCTTTGCTTACATTAGTACATTAAACAGTAAAACTTACCCTCTAGTGCATGATTGCCAGAACATTCATGATTGACTGAAAATATTAGGGAAAAATAATATATATTTCAACTTTTAACATATAATAATATAATAAAACAATAACAATGAACATTTGTATGTAGTATTCACATCACAGATATTTACATATTTTATTTGAATATTCATAAATATCTGTTATGCAGCTTCACTAGGGTAGTTATAAATAGAAAACAAAATGCAATTGTTGGGATCAACATTATTTTTTGAAATGTAAAAAAAGAACATTAATATTTTTTATAATAAAAAAGAATGATAATAATAATAATACATCTTGGCGTGAGGGATAAACCCCTGTACATTTATATACATACAAATTCTCTGTAAATATCTTTCCTTACCTCTGCAAAGAGGTAATGGACCACTCCAAAATGAGGGATTTCCCAGAATGCACTTGATGGCAATCTCCCCAATGAGCTCATAGCCTTGGTAGCACATGAAGGTTAGAGACTCTCCCGGTAGGTAAAGCCTTTTTGACAATATCTGGTAGCCGTTGTCAGGAAGGCCGGGATTCTCACAGGACACGGACTCTTCCGCTATTATACAGTGTAAGAAATAAAATCAGGAAAATTGATGGATAAAAAAGGGATTTAAATAGAAAATACAGACATTTTGGACAAAACATTTGTGGGAACAACTCACAAACGCAATGTGGCAAGCGAGACGTCCAAACAGGGGTGCCGGGTTCTCGACCATAGCAAGTGAGTGTGGCGCCGCCCTGCAGGATAAATCCGGGAATGCAGCTATACTGGATAGTGGTGCCAACCAAGAGTTTGGGATCAGACAGAGTGCGCGTGGAGTGCTCCACGTGTCCAGGGTCTGTGCAGTACATAACTAATGAGGGGAAGGGAGGAAAAAGAGACAAAGCTGAGAAGGATGACATTTGAATCTGCCGAAAGTAAAAGTTCTTCAGACTCCAATTAGCAAAGACACCCAAATGCTTGACTCACTCTTCTCACAGAACGGAGGCTGGGTGTTCCAGCTTAGGTCCACCTGACAGGTCAGGGTTTCACTGCCCACGAGGTCGTACCCCGGGTCGCACTGATATGTGATGCGAGCTCCACGCACCAGCGCTGCATGAGACGTGGTCTTCCAGCCATTCTGGATCTCAGGGAGAT
Source organism: Phoxinus phoxinus (assembly GCF_949152265.1). Taxonomy (NCBI): domain Eukaryota; kingdom Metazoa; phylum Chordata; class Actinopteri; order Cypriniformes; family Leuciscidae; genus Phoxinus; species Phoxinus phoxinus. The sequence continues at coordinate 4,892,677 of NC_136898.1, forward strand.
CTGGACACGAGTCATTGCGCGACACCTCTGGAAAACAGGGGTCAAATAATTGAACCTCTTCTATTTCTCACACAAGTTAGAAATGACTTTTTTTGTGCATAATTTGTTTATTGACATAATTATATAAGTGCTTTCAAATCAATTTGTAAGTATACTGTATAGTATAGTATATATTGTGTATATATACTGTATACACACACACGCACGCACGCGCACGCGCACGCGCACACACACACACACACACACTCAAACTCAATACACAATTTAATACAAAAGTATGTCAAGTAAGTAAGTAGGCATGTTGTCTCATCAAAATGTAAAGTTTTCACCTACAGTGTGTACACGCATCTACAAAACCATTAGAATATAAATAAAAGTATATACATACAAGTGCATATGAATACATACATGCTTGTACAGTACTATGGAAGCATGTTTCCGCCACAAAAAAATATACAAAAATGTGCAACTTATCTCACAATTAAGACTTCATAACTTGGAATTAGAAGTTTATATCCAACAATTGTTAGAGAAAAGTTGCGAGTTATAAACTTGCAATTTCGGGAAATTAAGTCTAAATTGTGAGATACTTGGAATTACAGGGAGAAAAAGTCAGAATTGTGAGATTACCTTTTTTTATTTTTCATTCCGTAGCAGAATAAAGCTTTAGTACAGTATATACACATTAGATTTGCCTTAAGAGGTGTGTTATTACTTTTTTTAAGCGATTGGACTCAGTTTTTTTTGCCTAGCGAATAATTAAAGTCCCGTCTACATAGATTAAAGGAGGGATCTGAGTCATAGAGACCAGAATATCACTTGAGGGTGGATTTTATTGACCTAGGCCTGTTAGTAACCGCTTAGTAAACACCAAGAACACTCTGGTGACCACATAGCAAAGCGCTAACAGCTAACAACCACCCGCAACACCCTAGCATCTCGGAGGGACTTATGCACCACTCACACACTCATTTTTAGGAAATGAAAAAACGAGTTTGTATATTATTTTTGGCTTTTTGAGAATCAAAGAGGCAACTTGAAACCTACACGAACGTGTTGGCTTGGTGTGTAGGAGCATGTGCGCTAACCACTAGCTCAGAGCTCTGACAGCTTTATTCATAAGGTTTCAAACCTTGTAGCTGCCAAAAGAATTATACATAAATGTAAAAGGTCTGAGAAAATATTTTTTTTATTTAAAAGGCATTCAAAACAGTTTTTCAACAGATCAATTATTCTTAGTATGGCCGGATGTTCGTGTATGATGTTAGCGCAGTGCTAATGGGGTTTCCTTTAGATTCCACATTCATTCAGTTCATGAGCGGATTGATCATTGTGAATTCATAGGGCTTCGGTGACCTTTATTCTCCTGAGAACTTTATCCTCTACCATTATACGAACATAAAAAGAGTATCTCTGTCTCTTTAGTTCAAGCCATTACTGGAGATTACATGCAAACGTGCTGTGTGTGTGTGTGTGTTTCCTATGGGAGAGGATAGAGACAAAACTAAATGTGAATGAATGAGGGCAGCCAGGAGAGAATGAGGAGAAGAGGATGATGGGAGATGAATAGTTGTGCCTGAGCGGAAAAAAAAGCATTGATTGAAATGCATGCAGACCACTTGAGAACATAATGGATCGGTTGAAGTAATTTGAAAAGAAAGAGTTGCATTGAGACTCTGTGAGTTCGTGACACTCATACCAGACTGAAAGTTTGTGTATAAAGCTTGTCTTTAACATGGGGAGGTGCAAAAAGAAATACTGTGACCGACTAATATCAACAAAGTCTGGTCTAGTGTTGTTATTGGTAACTAAAACTAAACCTAAAAACTAAACCAATAAAAAAAGAAGCTTTTGAATAAAATAAATTACATATTTAATCTAATATTTAAATATTGGCAACTAACTGAAATAAAATAAAAAATAAAATAAAAACTATTTATACTACTACTATACATACAAATGATTTATACTACTACTATTTGCTATGTACTACTACTATACAGTATTTATATTTTATTAATTCTTATAAATAAAAAATTCTTATAATATATATTTATTATAATTATGTATCAAATATTTAGTTTAATATGACTGTATATATAAAACTAAGTTGAAGTTCTACAATTACTACAAATAAATCTAAAACAAAAATAAATTACAGCTAAATAGAAATATTTAAAAAGGGATCTCAAAAAATCTCTCGAAAGAAGTGTTCTCAAAGATACAAACAAAACTCTTCAGCTCCAGACAATCAGGTTTTGAAAACACTCTTCTTGCCTGTTTGCAAGATGCATGAGACTGAATCTAATTTGTGCTTTATAACTGCCGCCATTAGCTCGAGTGTCCTTACCCATGTAGTTGATGATAAAACCCTCACCCTTCCCGAAGACCAGGCCGGCTGGGTCTGAGTGGAAGGTGATGGTGAGGTCAGGGGTCGAGGAGGACATCTTAAACGGGCTGGTGCCCCCAACATACTGGCCCAATATACGCGTTGTGACCTCATCTCCATCCAAAATGGTTAGCATATCACTGTCGCTCAGATTTAAGCTAATGAGAGAGAGAGAGAGAGAGAGAGAGAGAGAGAGAGAGAGAGTCAGTGGGCGAGAGGTGAGTGGTGTGGGAGGAAATGAGAAAATGAACGAGTCATTCAGGCGGTTTGGTGAGTCATCGCATCCAGCAGGTCTGTGGGTTTCATTGGATTTCAGCATCAGCCACCAGAGCAGCTAAACCCGCAGACTTTGCTGTTGTTCTCCGAACAGAATGTTCCAGATGGACTTACAGCTGCACGTCCAGCAGAACGCGCTTGTCCTCGCCGGCGTGAATCCTCCAGCTGCAATCCTCGCCCTCCCCGTACCATTCGGGCCAGTTTGGGGACAGAATAACGCCGCTGGGACCGGCCAGGTCACCGCCACAGAGAGCTGCAGAGAGTCCACATACACACGTGGCACATTGATTTCTCTGTCACATTGTTGTCTCATGAATCAGCGGAACAAAGTTCAAAAGTCTGTCATGTCACAATTAGCATCTTTATATATATAATATAATATATACACAACACACAACACACACACACACACACACACACACACACACAATATTTAGTTAATATTAGTAGTAATATTTTACATGCAACTTGTAGTTAAATATATATATTTGATATTAAATGGTTATATAATTACAATGAACTATGTTATTATAATATTATATGTATATTATAAGTGCATATTATAAAAATGTCAATTGTTTTATGCATTGATTCTCACCTAGTTTATATATATATTATATATATATATATATATATATATATATATATATATATATATATATACACACACAATTTTTTATTTGTATTTTAATAATTATTATTAAAGTTTTCAAATATTTTCTTTAATATCAACAAGTATGTAATTTGGTATTAAATCGGTATATAATTACAAATAATTATAATTAAATAAATAACTGTCTAGTTATTAAAAACAGTGTATAGATAAAACAGTGTATAGATAAATAGATAAAGTGTAAGTTCATTTATACATTGACACACACATTCACAAACATATATATATATATATATATATATATATATATAAATTATTATTCTCTGAAGTGTGTCCTGTGCATTTGTGTAAATGTGCATTTCGATATTAATTGCATGTGACATCCAAGCGATATCCAGCATGTGTGACACATCATGTGGGGTCGACCAGTGTTATGTTTAGCTGTTATCTATTTTGACCTATTGTCAGTCACAAAAAAACTCCTTTATTCCATCTAAAGATGAATTACAACAAGGTTAAATATAGAGCAATAACTAATACTCATCGACTAACCGATGATTAGGCCGTGAAAATATTCATCAGCCTAGCAGCAAAAAATATGAAATTCTAAAAAGCACTTCTTAGATCAAAGGCTGTTTTGGGATATTAACATTCCATTAACATTCAATGCAATTACCATAACATAATTAGAGAAGATGTGCCAATTAGCTGCAAATCTGCCATCCCATGACATTTAGTAAAGGATTACTGTTATCTTGTAGTGATGTGTGTTATGTAACGTCAGCCGTGGTGTGGTGATCTACCTTTACAGAGGGGCTCTGTGTCGTTCCAGTAGGGGTCTCGTGTGTTGATGCACTCGATGACGGGCGGGCCCTGCTCCAGAGAGTGGCCGGGGTCACAGGTGAACTGCACCACCGTCCCAACGCCGTAAGTCGGGTCGGTCGTGCTGAAGTTTCCATTTTGGATGTACGGCTCATAGCAGTGGCCCTTCTCGAATGCTAAACGTGAAGAATTACAAGATCAGTTTTCCTAATTTGCAAACTGCTGTTTGACTAACATTTGAACACGTTCCTATTTTTTATCATTTAAAACACAAAATAAAAGTGACATTTTATGAAGTGTTGTACTTGAAAAATGTGCTTTAAAATAAATAAATTTGGTTTGATATTTTACCTTAATGTCTTATATCTAATATTTTTATCGTAACAATAAGGACTCATTAGTAAACATTTGTTAATGCATAATGAGCACGACATTTATTACTATTACTATTTTTTATTATGAAGCAAGTATTTATTTATAATTGGTAACGTTAGTAAAACAAATGCAACTGTTCATGTTAGCTCAAGTCCTTTAAATAATAATAAAAGACACAAGTTAATGATGGATTAGTAAATCTTGAAATGAAAATTTACCAAGATTAATAAATGCTTTAGAAGTATTTTTTATTGTTAGTTAATGTCAACAAATAACAAATGGAACCTTATTGTAAAATAATTTTTTTATCTCATGCATTAACATATATTTTAATATATATATTATATATTATATATTTTAATTTAATAAAATATATTTTAACATATATATATAAATAACAGCTAAGGTTAACATGTTGCTCTAGATTGTTTATTGTTACTCTATAGCTAACAGAACTTAATGTTCCTAAAAACTTTTATCTAATGCAATGAAATTCATAAATTTTTAAGTGTTACTTAAATGTTTAAATACATTGTGGTCCGCTGTACATTCAGTTTGATGAATCTGCCCAACATATTTAGTGCGGCAGAGATTAAACTGGCATACCTTCGTAACGTATATTAAAGCCAGTGTTGTGACTGTTAGGTTGGTCTGTTATAAACTGGACCCGAACAGCCGGGCCTTCGCTGATCACTCCCTCAAACGGGATCGGGCCTCCGCGGCCGGAATCAAACAGGACCACCGATCCCGCGTCGAGGCCGCTCCACAAGACAAGCCTGTGTCATGAGAGAGAGGCTGAGCCACTTGTATACGTGTAAAAAGAATGCATTGATTTAGATGATACGTGCATTTACCTGTCTGTCGGACCCAACACCATTCTCTCCAAATGCAGGTGCAGCCTTTGGCCATTAGGAGCCTCCAGGGACCAAGAGCAGCTGCGGTCCAGGGTGCTGTTAGGGCCCGAATGGGGTGAGGGGGACAGAACGCGGCCCACCATGGCGTTTTTTACAACCCCGCCACACAAAGCTTGAAAAGAACATGTGCCAATAAGAGCCAGGCTTATGATTCACTCCACCAATGTAAAGTCTATGGGATTTTTCTGCCCATTTCATTTCTCTTCCATGAGAATATATACGATTAGAATATATGTTTAATACTTAGTGTTAGGGGTTTGTTCAAAGTACTACTAATTATTAATATGAACATGTCAGCACTTTTCACAGCTGTTCCTGTGATTCTCCAAGTCTCACCTCTGCAGCTTGGCTCGCGTTGGCTCCACACGGGCAGCGAGGCATTGAGGCATGTGAGCGTGGCGTCCCCCTGCAGGTGGTATCCCATGTGACACTGGAAATGAGCCGTGCCTCCGGGATGCAGATCTTTTACTGACACCTCCCCAAAATGAGGCCGTCGAGGTAGGGCACAACTCAGGCGAAAAACTGGACAAGAAAGATCAGATTATCCTTTGAAAATTCTCCTTTTATGAGATATGAGTAAATAATGACAGATATTTTGGAGGGTGAACAATTTCTTTAATCATTTATGAGTAAAATGTATGATAATTCCACTCGAGAACACTAATCAAAACAAATTGCAACCAAGGCAGCACAAGAAAGCCTTGTGAAATGAGCCCTGGAGTGAAACTACAACATTAGCCGGTTAATGGACACGGCAGAAGCTATCAAGTTAGATAACCGAGCAAATTAGCCAAACGGAGAATTTTTCAATTAAAAGTTTGAAGGCAAAGTCAATTACTGAGACTTCTGGGTGAGGAGCATTTTTAACATTTACACAAGCACCTGTGGGATTCATTACCGTAATATTATATAAACTTCACAGTTTTATGTAAAAGAGCAATTATCTCCACAAATCCCAAAGATGCCCTGTTTAATGCATACAGTAAGTGTCTTGTTTTGAAAGACTCACTTTGATAATGCAGCTGGAACATGCCGACTCCTCCCTCTGGAGACGACCGGTAGAACACGGACAGCGTGTTGGTTGGACTGCGGATCACCTGACCTTCCACCAGAAGCGTCTGATTGGCTAGTACGAGCAAGGCTCCGCCTTCATCTTCACCTCTGATTGACAGCTGCTCGCCCTCTGACAGGTTGACACTTTTGACCTACAACAAAGGAATGCCAAGCATTTGTAAGAAAACCACAATACATTAAGAAGTATGTAGAGCATGTACAGTACGACATTCACAACAACATATTATCAAGTTCATTTCAGAACAGAACAGTAATGTGTACTATAGTACAATGATGGCATCTGATGATAATACCATGGTACTTCCATGTATGGGAAATTCTCAAAATATAGAGACAATGTCTCTTTTTAATCATGAAAATTACTTCAAATAGTCAAGAAACTTCCATATGTGTGTGTGTGTGTGTGTCTGAAATTATTATTTTTATTTGTACCAAATTTTATATATACTGATATTACATAATTATGATATATTTCTAAAAATAAAAACAAAAATGACAATACTGTAAATATATATGTGTGTGTGTGTGTGTGTGTGTGCGTGTGTGTGTGTGTGTGTGTGTGTGTGTGTGTGTGTGTGTGTGTGTAAATACACACACATACATTATCAACATCAGAAAATTGAAAATATGAAAAATGTCAAAGGTTGTTCAAAAGTTTACATAGTGATTTTTCACAACATGTTGAAAAGTTATTTATTTAAATATATCGTTTTAAATGTGTCATCGGCGTTACATTGCATCATTTTCATAGATTTTCATTGAAAACAAATTATGATTTAATAAAACCATTTCAGAGGTAGAGAAAATTAATGACAGGAACCATATGTTTTTCTTTGAAACAACATGCACCAATAAACCATGCACAATAAAAGCAATAATGTGCATTAAGAAAGTAAAAAGTGTGCATTTTGATTTCACGTTTAAAGCATATCACGGCCAGCATGGATTATCCATATCTCATCCGATCCCATGAGGACAGTGTGTGTATACAAACCAAATTAATTGGAAGTGTTTTAATCCCTTGAGACAGAATATTTAACACACACACAGACACACATTCACACAGCAGGCCTTTGGCTGTGGATTAAAGGGGTAATTAGAGATTATGTGACGGGCATGAATCATCCGCAGAGGGAGAGCGGACGTGGACACGGGATTACAGCAGGCAACACGCGGGCACTGCGGCAACAAGCCCTCGTTTCTCTCATTAACATCTGTTTGTGTGGGGGAACACACTGCTGCTGCCGGCCCAAAGTGCTCAATCCAGTAACTATCCCTGCGGTTACAGCATCCGCCACTAGAGGGCACGTTCGACTGGACACAGGGTTGTTAAACGCAGTCACCTGTATCCGAGCGAGAGTGTTGGGAAAATGTGCTAGGCACAGGAGAAATCAGATTGCATTGCAGGAAAAAAAAAAAAAAAAAAACCCTTGTTAGGCAGCAGATTGCATTTCCAGATAACTCCCTCTGGGCCACATGCTGTGGTCGGTGTTCTGCAGCTGGTTATTTGTTGAATTACACAGTCTATTAGCATGTCATTTAAAGAGATTCATGCATTAACAGGTGCCTGTTCAGTCAAGAGAAAACAGCGCAGTTTGTCATAACGTTTGAAGGAGGCGGAAAAAATTATTAATGGATGCAATATTCAAACCTCGTATTAAAAGGTCTGCAGATCTGAACCCCGAAGAGCTGTAAGTGTACCTGTAGCTCCACGCCGTAGCCTGTGTACACCGTCACGGTGTACGTGCACTGCAGGAACGCTCCTTCGGGAAGAGGAGGATCGTCTGAAGAATCGATGTAGCCCTCTGGGTCGGTGAAGTTGACCCTGCAGTTTGTTACAGCTGGAGGAAAATGCCAGACAGACCGCATTAAAAAACCCAACTGTTCATCTGAGAATTTCTAAAAAGGGGATTTGAGAAGGAAAACAACAGTCAGGAGAAACATCTACATCATTGAGCTGTACGCTTCAGGTCAAAAGTTTCAAACTAGCTATGGTTTTATTTAAGTTGGACATTTTATTCATGGAAATAAATAATTCAGGAAAAAAGCAGTATTCCCATCTCGTGTGTTCAAGAGAACAAAATCACTTCTGGAGGAAATTGTCGCAAATATATCATGTGCTGCTATTTATGCTACGTGTCAATTGATGCTGTTTGCAACAAGTATAATTAGCAACAAATATCTTGTTTACACTAACGCAAAAAGCTATTAACACAAAATGTCATATAATATGCTGTTATTAGTACTAAAAATACAATTTTGCAATTGGTGCAAATAGACACTGGCTTGAATAATTATGATAAATTACTTTTTACGCATTGACAAAATGTTTGTCATCACAACAGATATTGGATAGTAGCAGTGCTATTTTTTCAGAATTATTACTCATTTAATATTATTTATATGATATGATAGTCTGGGTCGACATATGCTTCAGTAACATTAGGCAGTTTTGATTTATATGCTGTTAAATGTTGATGATCGCGTTATTTTACATACGCATTGCCTACATATGATATCGCTTGTTTCTGCTTTTTCTTCGCTGTGTTTTGATCAGGAGATTCAGTCATCTTTCAGAAGATGTGTAATAGCGCCCCCTACCATATAACAGTGAAAACACAGAAAGCTGAAAATGACCGTCAATGGCGGGGAAAGAGTTAAGCTAACACGCTTATTTGTGTGTAACACGCTTACGGTTTGTTTGTGTGCTTGTTTCTGAAAGTCAGTCGCTAGTTCCGCCTTCTCGATGACATCACGCACGCCGTTAAAGATGGCTAGCGATGATTGGTTGGGAAGCAACCTGTAGTCTGACATGTGTCTTGTCCACGACACGACAATAATTTAGTAGTGCAAATCGCATAATCTGACACTGCTGACTATCGTAACAAACTAAAATATTGTGTAGTCTGAACCTGATTTTTCATCTTATGTTTTATATTATTTAGGGTTTAATTTAATTTTTCATTTAATTAATGAAAACAATTCTTAATAGTTTTAGTTAACGATAGGTGTGTTCGTCTTAAAGCGGTGCTGCGCAGACTGATCGGTGTATGACATCAAATGCATTTGAAATAAAGCTGCCCTCTAATCGCTCTTGTGGTACTTTGGTGTCAAACACCTAAAAAAAACACTGCATCTGAGCAAATTATTCAGTCACATGACTTGAGGCACAGTCACATTACTTTTTTTTATTTGTCTCCACTTCAAGTGTGCATGTTTTTATGCGCATTCTGGATATTTTCCTCAGATCTTTGGGTTTCCACCCAGCATTTTTTTTTAAACAATCTCAGAACATTTGCATAAAAAGTGAATGGAAACCCAGCTAGGCAATGATTTTCAGTGGGAAAGCAACCATACGTCATTCACTTTCAATGAGAGTTGGCGAGACTGTGCTGGTAATGCGATGAAGTTAATTAGAGGTCAACTACGTAAATGTCCAGCAGGATGAGGAACAATTAGCAAGCAACAGTCGAATGATTCATTCGTGATTCAGGTTTCTTACCTGAGGTGAGAACACCAGACACTGTGTCAATGTTCACCGTGGTGGGAACCGCATCTGTGAGCGAAGGCTTCGTGTGTGCCGTTGGAGCCTCGGTATCCCAGCTCGGGGTGGCGACGGCCTCCGGGGGTTCGGTGGGGAGGTCGTAGGCTGGAGGTAAAGTGGGGTGTGCAGGGAGCATCTTCTTGAGGAAGGGCTGGTCGGGGGACAGGGCATCGGCTCCGGCCTCGAGCCCCTTCCCCAACATGGGCACCAGATTAGGGGGTAAACCACTGGGAAGAGTCACACCCTTCTGGGCCAGAAGACGATCCTTGCCTGACAGGACAGACTCTAGGAAGTCCTGCCCCACGGATGCAACTCCTCTGGGGGTTTCTTTAGGGGCCGGTAGCTGCATCACTGGAGTGAGGCTGGGTGGAGGGGTCAAATCGGTCTCATCTGGGACAAAGAAAAAGAGTTTGAGAACAATTAGTAGGGAGTAACCAAGTTGCTTCCTGCAAACTTAACTGATATCCCACTTGCTTGTCCAAGACAGCGATCGAGTGCAAATTGCTCTGCACAACACAAACTTGTCTCATGGGAAAAAGAGCCCAGTAAGAGATCTAAATGTCAAGATAAGTCTGCAAACTAAAGTCAAAGATCTCAGTATGAACGTTTCTCATCATATACTTCCAAGTTCAGATCATCTGAGCTGCTATCCATACTTTTATAGCGCTATATTCTATGGCTTCGTCTGAAATCGCATACTATGAGTAGGTACTTATTTTGAATATAGTGACAGATCATTTTTTTATGTTCTATATAGTATGAATATAATCGAACATTCTACATTAGCAATGTTGTCATAGTCATGTGACTACCAAGGTCACTTACGTCTGTTCACTGCCATTCATAAAACCTTTCCCGTGGCCTCATGGGACTTTTCCATTGTAAAACTATTGTTTGGTAATTCAAATGAAGCTAAAATATAACAAAATAAAATAAATGTTATATTTAGATTTTACTAAATTAAAATTAAACTAAATTAAAATGTTAAATTTTGCCTTGGCAAGGTAACTAACTTTTTAGTTAAATGTACAAACTAACACTGAACTAAAACTAAAACTAAATTTTTTTATTAAAACTACATAGTAACATAAAAAAAGAAGAAAAAAAAGAAGAAGAAAAAAACACATTTACAAAAATTTAAGTAAAGTCTGAAAATATAAAAATAAAATATAGTTCATATGAAATACTTCATAAATAATACTAAAATAACACTGCTCTGTACCTTTAAAACATGGTGTCACACGTCACGTCACCATTTTCACTGGCTCACCACAAAAAACCCAATTTGCAATAAAATATTTCATGTGTAAAGATAAAAGAAAAAGTATTCTTAACAACCTTTTACCACAAATAATTTACTACAAATAATGAAAAATGAAAAAAAAAACTGGATATTATAAAACCATAATGTAACTTTCTAACTCCATAGTTAATGTTCCAAGACAGATTTTTACATGTTACATTTTCTGAAGGTGTGAGTGGAATGTGAGCAAGTCTTGTGAGCAATAAAAAAATCAACCTCTGAGCTATACAATTTTCCTCTGGAAAAGCATGTTGCCAAACACACAAGTGCAATACTGTGCATGATTTGCGATAAGGTTATGGTAAAGTGCAGGCTTCCACTGCTGTGTTCATTCAGGGCAGCATCACTGACGAGAAGAGGGAGTTCAAGCTAAAGGGGAATCTAGTTTTCACAGCACTATTCTGGGTCTGTCAGGCTGCGTGGACCACTGCCAGGACTGCAAGTTATTCAAACTCTCTCTCTTTCTGTGCTGCTGATTCAGGTTTGCAGACAGTCCTTCACGGGGAGGATGGACTGGAACGCAAATGAAGCGTGTCGGAGAAACGACGCGGTAAGAAATGCGCCGACACGCCGTTTCCTACGTGTGTTAATATGTGGAGCTTCACCTCCTGCGCGCCCACCCACCGCCTGAACTCATTCTCAGGCCCACCGAAACACCTCAGCCTTTCATTTCCTGCCAAAAAGGATGTCAATGAGCCAGACATAAAAAGTGACATCAAATTGTCACGCTTATGCTTTGGTTAAATTGGACTTTAACCAATAAAAAAAAAAAATTCTGCACTATATTTACTCCCACATACAGTAAGGATCCAAAAGTATGCGACCACATTCAAAATTTGGAATTTCATATATATATATATATATAAGGATCATAATAAAATATTTGTTCTATAGCCTATATATAGTGTGGAATTACATTACAATACAATATACTAAATCTTTCCATAACAAACTAATTCAGATGCATACGACTTCTAATCTCTGTTGGCTTTTTCACCACAGTGGCCATTCCTCAATGTGAAAAAAGAGGAAGTGCCTGATCAATTAAATTACTCCGGCGAAAAAAGCTATTACCCTCGGAGAGTGATAGAGTGTTGTCCAGGGACGTTGTCTGAGCAATAAAACATGTAATGAAAGCGAGTACAAGAGGAAACCACCTGACGTGGCGTGCACAGGGCCACTTTGTCCTCCAGTGAAAGTTAATTGGTCCATGTACATTATACATGCACTTCTGTTCAATATAAGCAATTCTGAATTTAGAGGTTCAAACAAGAAGACAGTTGACTACTTGATTTATAGCAAATATATTTAAAGGTGTCATGAAATGGATTTTGAATAAAACATTTTTTTTTAATTGAGGTTCACTTATAATGTTAATAAAAGTTATTTTTTGGTATGCAGAAAAAAATCTTATTTTCAACCCTCATTCTGTCTGAAATGATCTGTTTTAAGGCTTGTCGGTAAACAGCCACTGTTAGGATTGGGTTACGTCACTGCATAGGAAACAGCATCAACGCCCACTTGCTATTAAAAACATTATCCACATAAAACCATCAAAGCATTATGAAATCGTTTACTTGCAGCTGCTGTCAGATCCAATACAGTTGGCTGCTTCATCTTTCAGCAAACGTGTATATATATATATATTTCTGAAACTACGAGAAAATGAAAGTCCAGCTTTCAGTAGGACTTTGTTTAGCCGCAGTACCAAAAGTTTCCATTAGATGAAATTTGTCTCCCATTAATTTTGAACGCGCAAAGGAGCAAGTATGACTATTTTTTTTCAGGACCATTTAACGTTTTCGAATCATGCCCATGTTTTTTTGTGTGTTCACATAGCAAATGCCAAAACATTTACCAAGTTTTACCAAATTTACTCAAAAGATTTTACGTAAGTAAATATATATATATATATAAACGGGTTAAATATATGTTTTGTTTACCGGTATATTAAGGAGGATGTTAAGCAATGAAACTTACAGGATGTTTTTACAAAGTCTTGTTTTTAAAATGACAAAACTAAAAAAAAGTTGCAGCTCCTCTCTTCTGATTGGTTGCAGCTCTGATTGGTCGGCTGGGCCAGTGTGTTGTGATTGGTTAACTGCTTCGAGCGTGTTTGAGAAATGTCACGCCCCTTACCATAACTGCGACTTTTAATGCACTTCTAACCAACTCAACCAGGCCCCGCCCCGCCCCGTTTTTTTTGCGTATTCCATGGGCGGGAATTATTTAAATGAGAAGACTACAATGGAGGCGTTTCAGAGAGTTCAGAAACAGTGGCACTGATATAGACAATAACTCCCGCTGGAGGTACTTTGTGCTTTGCAGAGCTTTTTCATGCTGAAACAGCAACATTACACACTAAAGAAAGCTGAAAATTTAAAAAGCATAATAGGTCCTTTTTAATGGTTCAAAGACCTCTTACATGTCAAAAGACCAGGGAACATTTTATTTCTCATATCATGACCCCTTTAACAGACCTTCAGAAAATGTCTGAAAATATATATTTTGCACAATGTATTGCACAGAAGTAGCTTATCCATAGCTCAGGACTTCTCAATTACTTCATTTAGGAATCAACTTTGTCCAAAAATTTAGAAAAGAGAAAAATTGACTCAATCCAAACCGTTAAAGAGTATATTTAGAGTATAGAGCTATACAATGAATGTGGATAGTAGCTAGAAAAAATGAAATGTGTTTGAGTTCATCTTTTACCTTTGATTGCTCTCAGATATGCCAAGCTAAGTCTTATGAAGAGATCTCTGAAGACTGAAACCTCTAGAGGAGACATATTTGAGATTACATGGTGTCTTTTTCTCAGAAGAACAATCTCAACTTCAGCAAAGCCTCCTTTTGATCTTCTAATCGAATTGCAGTCTAAAAGAAACAATTGAAGTATTAAAGAGATTTGTATTCATATAAGATGACTAAAACATCTGACCTATGAGAAACTGGATTTTATAAAACATCCGTTGCGATTCAGTGCTCAAAACAACAACAACAACCCTTCATCATTAATGGTTCGATTGGAGGCAAGAGCTTTCCATGATCACTGTTTGCGAGTGCACAATGTTATCTCTGTCAATCATTTAATCCATAGGGACAAAGAGTAGCAATTTCGCTTCATTGTTCACTGGATCTTTTTCATCATGTTGAATTGCTGTTATACGCCGTTGGACTTTTATTTATAGCAAGTGGGTCAGACAAAGCCAACACCATCTGACTCTGAAACTCCAGCGCCACTAAACACTACGGGGTTGTATAGTTAGGACAGGAGCCATTATCAACAGAGAGAGAGAGGATTTTAATGACGCTATTTTTCAAACCTGCTATTTTGAATGTCAAATGAACTATTTCACCAGTCAGAAATTGCAGGAAGAAACATTAAAATCTTTTCATCACCGAATCCGCTTTTCTGCTGTATGCAATCTCCGCATATGAAATAGCTCGCTGCAAATGTTGTAATTGTCGTGCAAATGTCAAAACCACCTGTACATTAATAAATCAACTGAGCATTTTACCATTAAAAATAATGGTTCCACTTTATTTCGATAAAGTGAGTATGTCTGTTGGGGGACCATCAAAATTAAGTGTTAGCAGATGTTAAGCATACAGCTTATTAATACTCTAATGACAGGTAGTTGACATGTAGTTGCAAAGTTAGGCTACTTATAGTTAGTAGACTGTCTAAAGTGGACAATCGAAATAAAGTGTTACCAAAATAATTAATGAATCAATTAAAAATCAAATTTAAAATGGAAAATTAAATTTAACAATAAATAACGAATTTATGACTTTTTATTTGCAAGAATATGTAAATGATATACACACATACAGTATATATGCTATTAAACTAAAAAAATTATATATTAACAAATTAAATAAATTAAAAATGCAACTGTAATAATGTACAATGTATGATTATGCATTCGTTTTTATAATGAAATTACGATTTAAACATAATTATATGAATTATATACTGTATATGCAAATTAATGAATTAAAATACACAAAAAATGCAATATTTCATTCAGAAATTTTAATAACTATATATATGCTGTCACGGTTATGTTCAGTAAAGTTTAGAGTTTGTTTTCAGTCAGCCTTCTTTCCACCTGCCTGAGTTTTTCATTTTGTTTCTATAGTTACTGATTCGATGAATCAATCCATTCAGCTGCGCACCTCTTATCTCTTGTATTAAGTGTCCTTGTTTCATTTGAGTGTCAATGTGACAATGTGATGTGAATGACACTTTGTGTTTGCTTTGTGGAATATTAAAGACTTCAGATTTGATCTTCATCTTCGTGTGCTTGTATCTGTGATTGTGACATATGCATCTATTTAAACTATATATTAACAATACATTATTTTTGTAAATTAATACAAGAAACAAAAATTTGAATAAAACAATGCATATTGTAAACATGAATTGTAATAAATGTATATTGGATCACCCCGCTCTCTAGTTATCAACATCAACCATCAAAAAAAAAAAAAAAAAAAAGCCCACGCATCAACTTTAATAACCAGATATGACTAGGATGTTATTTTCCCCGCTCCTCTGAATGACAAATGAACTCTTCCACCGGTTAGAAATTGCTCACGTCAAGTAGACACATTAACACCCGTCCACACTGAGCCAGCGGTGCGTCTTGCAGTGATGTCAGTGCGGTTGAGCTGGCCCCGTGAACGCCATTCATTCACATGAGCTAATGAGCCCCAAACACAGGGGCCCCAACAGCACAGCAATTACTAAGAGCACAGAGTCCAACACTGCAGCTGATTGAGAAATTAATCCTCCTCTAGCTGTCATCAACCTCTCTCTCTCTCTCTCTCTCTCTCTCTCTCTCTCTCTCTCTCTCTCTCTCTCTCTCCCTCTCTCTCCCGCTGCCTCTGTCTCTTCTTTATCTTGTTTCCTCGACTCGGCTTCTTTCCGTCCCCCCGCACACTGCTTATTCTGTCGGATTATGACTCAGACAGCTTTCCTGACAGTGACGGCGGAAACAGAAGAAATGCAATTCAATAAATGGCCAGCACTGAGAAAAACGCAGGAGAGGCAAAAAAAAAAACAGTGGCAGCTCAACCATGCGAGAAATATTAATGTCTAAAACTGGACTGAGCTTCTAAAGGTAGTTTCTAGCGGCTGTTTTTCTGTATTTTGAATTGTACATATATGAATCTGTTAATCAAACAGGAGTATATACAGTATACACACACCCAAAACTGTCCCGAATGTTGCTTTTAATTCCAAAAAGTACAACCATCATATAATCATGATAAAACCATAATTGTTTTTGTATCTTAAAAACAGTACCATCAAAACACCATGGTATACGAGTATGGTAATCATGTAGTACCATGGTACACATACATACAAGTCATGTCTTTACCATTTACCACAATATATTTTTTGTAGTGAGATTGTAGTAAAAAAACTGTACTTTTTTTAAGGGTTCCTATTGTTAGAAAGTAAATACACAACAACTTGTGTAACAAACTGTATGTGCATCAATATAAATAAGTGTTATATGACAGCGTGGTTAAAAACACCCCGTGTTACTCTAGCTGACGCTCTGTCTCAGTAACAAGCCCTATTCCAGGACTTTCGTCTGTTGAAATGCAGTAAAATAATTCCTCTCAGCAGCATCTATTGACATTCAAACAGAGGGGAAAGAGGACCAATCACGCGGCACAATGGTCTATTCATCACTAGCGCTTGACAACAGGAAGATCCCGACCAATCTGGATCAGGAAAAACCCTGAGATCCTGTCAACTGAGTACAAACGCTTGATGGTTACTATCCCGCCTCTCTTTTGTGTGTCTGGATCAAATCCAAAAGCGGTTCGAAGCGAATATGCCAAAATTGAGGCATTCAGTTGTCATAATTGCAGCCTGGAGAGCAGTTGGAGGATTTTCAGTTAGACACCGCTGCCGCAACAACCTGGAGAGATTTAGCAAGCGTTTCTGCTGTTGATAAAGCTCAGTGTGTTCACCTTCACGAGACAGTGTTGTTTTTATCAGGATGTTGCTAAAAGCCAGCAGCTATTGAGACCAACAACAGAGTTCCAGAAGTGGAAATCCTATTCATTTTCTTTATAGAAAAACTGGCTTTTAGCAATAATGTATTAAATCCGATAAAGACAGGCCTACCGTGAGTTCTGAGGTTGAGAGACGGTCTACGATTCTGTAGAAGACACAATTCAAAGAGAATTCATTTCAAGTTGTTTTCCCCTCAATCATGTTTATTTGCAGGATTCACAGACATACACCAAACAAGTCGCTTTTACCATGGGGAAAAAATTGCTGCAATAGAAATTACTTACTTCTCAAATGACTTGTGTATATTTTAATATTTGGCAATAAACCAAAAAAATATATTTTAATCATTATTTATTTATTATATATTTGCTCAATTAGACACTATTATCGCACGCAATTATGAAACTATTAACTATTAAAAATATGCTACTGTTTAAAAGTTTGAGGTCAGTAAGATTTTTTTTAAAGAAACCAATACTTTAATTCAGCAAGGATGCATTTAATTGATCAAAATTGACAGTAAAGACATTTAAAATGTTACAAAAGATTTCTATTAAAAAAAATGCTTTTAAAAAAAACGTTCTTTTCATCAAAGAAACCCAAAAATATTAAGCAGCAGAACTGTTTTCAACATTAATAATAAGAAGAAATGTTTTTTGAGCAGTAAATCAGCATTAGAATGATTTCTGAAGGATCATGTGACACTGAAGACTGGAGTAATGATGCTGAAAATTCGGCTTTGATCACAGGAATAAATTATAATAATAACTAGAATGTACATTTCCAGAAGAAAATGTGAATGGTGCTTGCAGTGGCAAAACTCGAGACTCGGTTGCTAGGGTGTTATGGGTGGTTGCTAGGGTGTTATGGGTGGTTGCTAGGCGGTTGCTAGGGAGTTCTGGGTGGTTGCTAGGCGGTTGCTAGGGTGTTCTGGGTGGTTGCTAGGTGGTTGCTAGGCAGTTGCTAGGGTGTTATGGGTGGTTGCTAGGCGGTTGCTAGGGAGTTCTGGGTGGTTGCTAGGGTGTTGCTAGGCAGTTGCTAGGGTGTTTTGGGTGGTTGCTAGGCGGTTGCTAGGGTGTTCGGGGTGGTTGCTAGGCGGTTGCTAGGCAGTTGCTAGGGTGTTCTGGGTGGTCGCTAGGCGGTTGCTAGGGTATTTTGGGTGGTTGCTAGGGTGTTGCTAGGCAGTTGCTAGGGTATTCTGGGTAGTTGCTATGGTGTTACTAGGTGGTTGGTAGTTGTCATAGATGGTTACTATGGTGTTTGTAGCATTTTCTTGGCATGATTTAGCACTTACCTAATCAAAATTAGCATGTAGCTATTCACTGCTAGCATGTGTAGCATGTAGCCAGTCCTGTTTGCTAGTATGAGTCAAAAGAGCCAACCCCCATCTCTATACGATGTTCTGATGCAGAGATATACGCCTTGCAAAACGGTTGCTAGGGTAATCTGTTTGGTTGCTAGGGAGTGGCTTAGCAGCTGCCAATCATGAAGCTCCAAAGTCAGTGTGAATGTATAAACCAACCCCCATCTCTATACGATGTTTTGATGCAGAGATATAGGTCTTGCAAAATGGTTGCTAGGGTACTCTGTTTTGTTGCTAGGGAGTGGCTCCGCAGCTGCCAATCATGAAACTCCAAAGGCTGCTTGTCAGTATGAATGATATAAACCAACTCCCACGTCTCTGTGACATTCAGAATGGAAGATATCCCTCTTTGTATTTTGGTTGCTAAGGTGCTCGACAATGGTTGCTAGGGAGGAGCTAGGATGTGTTGAGGTGATTGGGGATTGGCTGTTTGCTGCCCCGAGTCAAACGAGCCCACCCTCATGTTTCTATGACACTTATATCCTGAGATATCCCTTTGATGTCTTTCAATGGAAGTCTATGGAGCTTGTTGCTAAGGAGCTCTAAATGGTTGCTAGGGCGTGGCTTGAAAGCTTCACAATGATCCTGAGAGACTGATTGGTCGTCTGAGTAAAATGAGCCCGCCCCCTTGTCTCTATGACACTGTGATCCAGAGTTATGTTCAATACAAATGCGGTTTCTATGGTGTAGGACAGCCCATTTCATGGGCTGTCCTACACCATAGTACTTCATTGGGGCAACTTTGGGCCGGTCCTGCCCCCCAGAGGTGCAACTTTTACCCCATTGTGTGGTATGTTGTTACAGAGCCTACCAGCCTCTTCAAATGTGATCCAGAGTTATGTTCAATAGAATATCGCTTACTATGGTGTAGGACAGCCCATTTCATGGGCTGTCCTACACCATAGTACTTCATTGGGGCAACTTTGGGCCCCTCCTGCCCCCCAGGGGTGCAACTTTTACCCCATTGTGTGGTATGTTCTTACAGAGCCTGCCAGTCTCTTTAAATGTGCCAAATTACACGTTTCTGCGACATCCTTGCTCTGAGCTACGAGTCTGTGAATTTTGGTTGCTAAGGTGCTCGACAATGGTTGCTAGGGAGGGGCTAGGAAGTGTTGATGTGATTCATGATTGGCTGTTTGCTGCCTCGAGTCAAACGAGACCACCCTCATGTTTCTATGACTCTTCTATCCAGAGATATCCATTTGATCTCTTTCAATGGAAGTCTATGGAACTTGTTGCTAAGGTGCTCTAAATGGTTGCTAG
Organism: Phoxinus phoxinus; assembly: GCF_949152265.1. Lineage (NCBI taxonomy): Eukaryota > Metazoa > Chordata > Actinopteri > Cypriniformes > Leuciscidae > Phoxinus > Phoxinus phoxinus. The sequence goes on from NC_136898.1 coordinate 4,912,653, forward strand.
GGGCGTGGCCTGATAGCTTCACAATGACCCTGAGAGACTGATTGGTCGTCTGAGTAAAATGAGCCCGCCCCCTTGTCTCTATGACACTGTGATCCAGAGTTATGGTCAATACAAAATCGCTTACTCTCTCTCTCTCTCCATTTCATGGGCCGTCCTACACCATGTTAAGTCAATGGGAAACTTTCGGGCGCTCCTGCCCCCCAGGGGTGCAACTTTTTCCCCATTGTGAGGTATATTCTTAAAGAGCCTGCCAGTCTCTCCAAATGTGGTAAATTTCACATTTCTACGAAATCCTCGCTCTGAGCTATGAGGCGTCAAAGTTTGACGTAATGTTAAGTCTATGGGATTTTTCGGCGACTTTTTCGCCCCTGGGGCGAACACCGCACCCCCGATCGCTTGTAAAAGTCATAGCACACCATTCCCGAATAGGCCGCACGATTTGACACCTCATTCATGGGTCTGTGACAAAAACTGCGGGAGGAGTAGCGCGTCAAAAAAACGGCGGAATAAGAAGTAGGAAGAACTAGAATGTACATTTCCAGAAGAAAATGTGAATGGTGCTTGCAGTGGCAAAACTCGAGACTCGGTTGCTAGGGTGTTATGGGTGGTTGCTAGGGTGTTATGGGTGGTTGCTAGGCGGTTGCTAGGGAGTTCTGGGTGGTTGCTAGGCGGTTGCTAGGGTGTTCTGGGTGGTTGCTAGGTGGTTGCTAGGCAGTTGCTAGGGTGTTATGGGTGGTTGCTAGGCGGTTGCTAGGGAGTTCTGGGTGGTTGCTAGGGTGTTGCTAGGCAGTTGCTAGGGTGTTTTGGGTGGTTGCTAGGCGGTTGCTAGGGTGTTCGGGGTGGTTGCTAGGCGGTTGCTAGGCAGTTGCTAGGGTGTTCTGGGTGGTCGCTAGGCGGTTGCTAGGGTATTTTGGGTGGTTGCTAGGGTGTTGCTAGGCAGTTGCTAGGGTATTCTGGGTAGTTGCTATGGTGTTACTAGGTGGTTGGTAGTTGTCATAGATGGTTACTATGGTGTTTGTAGCATTTTCTTGGCATGATTTAGCACTTACCTAATCAAAATTAGCATGTAGCTATTCACTGCTAGCATGTGTAGCATGTAGCCAGTCCTGTTTGCTAGTATGAGTCAAAAGAGCCAACCCCCATCTCTATACGATGTTCTGATGCAGAGATATACGCCTTGCAAAACGGTTGCTAGGGTAATCTGTTTGGTTGCTAGGGAGTGGCTTAGCAGCTGCCAATCATGAAGCTCCAAAGTCAGTGTGAATGTATAAACCAACCCCCATCTCTATACGATGTTTTGATGCAGAGATATAGGTCTTGCAAAATGGTTGCTAGGGTACTCTGTTTTGTTGCTAGGGAGTGGCTCCGCAGCTGCCAATCATGAAACTCCAAAGGCTGCTTGTCAGTATGAATGATATAAACCAACTCCCACGTCTCTGTGACATTCAGAATGGAAGATATCCCTCTTTGTATTTTGGTTGCTAAGGTGCTCGACAATGGTTGCTAGGGAGGAGCTAGGATGTGTTGAGGTGATTGGGGATTGGCTGTTTGCTGCCCCGAGTCAAACGAGCCCACCCTCATGTTTCTATGACACTTATATCCTGAGATATCCCTTTGATGTCTTTCAATGGAAGTCTATGGAGCTTGTTGCTAAGGAGCTCTAAATGGTTGCTAGGGCGTGGCTTGAAAGCTTCACAATGATCCTGAGAGACTGATTGGTCGTCTGAGTAAAATGAGCCCGCCCCCTTGTCTCTATGACACTGTGATCCAGAGTTATGTTCAATACAAATGCGGTTTCTATGGTGTAGGACAGCCCATTTCATGGGCTGTCCTACACCATAGTACTTCATTGGGGCAACTTTGGGCCGGTCCTGCCCCCCAGAGGTGCAACTTTTACCCCATTGTGTGGTATGTTGTTACAGAGCCTACCAGCCTCTTCAAATGTGATCCAGAGTTATGTTCAATAGAATATCGCTTACTATGGTGTAGGACAGCCCATTTCATGGGCTGTCCTACACCATAGTACTTCATTGGGGCAACTTTGGGCCCCTCCTGCCCCCCAGGGGTGCAACTTTTACCCCATTGTGTGGTATGTTCTTACAGAGCCTGCCAGTCTCTTTAAATGTGCCAAATTACACGTTTCTGCGACATCCTTGCTCTGAGCTACGAGTCTGTGAATTTTGGTTGCTAAGGTGCTCGACAATGGTTGCTAGGGAGGGGCTAGGAAGTGTTGATGTGATTCATGATTGGCTGTTTGCTGCCTCGAGTCAAACGAGACCACCCTCATGTTTCTATGACTCTTCTATCCAGAGATATCCATTTGATCTCTTTCAATGGAAGTCTATGGAACTTGTTGCTAAGGTGCTCTAAATGGTTGCTAGGGGCGTGGCCTGATAGCTTCACAATGACCCTGAGAGACTGATTGGTCGTCTGAGTAAAATGAGCCCGCCCCCTTGTCTCTATGACACTGTGATCCAGAGTTATGGTCAATACAAAATCGCTTACTCTCTCTCTCTCTCCATTTCATGGGCCGTCCTACACCATGTTAAGTCAATGGGAAACTTTCGGGCGCTCCTGCCCCCCAGGGGTGCAACTTTTTCCCCATTGTGAGGTATATTCTTAAAGAGCCTGCCAGTCTCTCCAAATGTGGTAAATTTCACATTTCTACGAAATCCTCGCTCTGAGCTATGAGGCGTCAAAGTTTGACGTAATGTTAAGTCTATGGGATTTTTCGGCGACTTTTTCGCCCCTGGGGCGAACACCGCACCCCCGATCGCTTGTAAAAGTCATAGCACACCATTCCCGAATAGGCCGCACGATTTGACACCTCATTCATGGGTCTGTGACAAAAACTGCGGGAGGAGTAGCGCGTCAAAAAAACGGCGGAATAAGAAGTAGGAAGAATAATAATAAGTATGACGGATAACAATAATGATGCCTTGCTAAAGCAAGCACCATTAATAATAATAAGTATGACGGATAACAATAATGATGCCTTGCTAAAGCAAGCACCATTAATGATAATTTGTTACATTTATATAGCGCTTTTCTGGGCACTCAAATCGCTTCACATGGAAGGGGGGAATCTCCTCAACAACCACCAATGTGCAGCACCACCTGGATGATGCGACGGCAGCCATATTGCGCCAGAACGCCCACCACACACAGCTTACTGGTGGAGAGGAGACGGTGATGAAGCCAATCAGTATATGAGGATGATTAGGAGGCCATGATGGTCAGAGGCCATTGAGCAAATCTGGCCAGGATGCTGGGATTACACCCCTAGAGAGTCAGGACCTCGGTTTAACGTCTCATCTGAAGCAAGTGCTTTAGCGTCCCCATCACTATACCGGGGCATTAGGACCCACACAGACCGCAGGCTGAGACTCAATCTCAGCAGCAAACCAGGATATCTCCCATCCAGTATTGACCAGGCTCAACCCTGCTTCAGTGGGCAAGTCTTGGGCTACAGGGTGACATGGCTGCTGGCTATTTCACCCTGGCCAAATCATTACATTTTACAACATATTAAAATAGAAACTAGTTATATTGGACTGCAAGAATATTTCAAAACATTACTGTTTGTACTGTATTTTAATCAAATAAATGCAGGCAGGGTGAGCATAAAAGACTCCTTTCAAAAATATTTGAAAAAAATCTTACTGACGCCAAACTTTTGAATGGTATAGCGTTTGTGTGTGTGTGTCCTTGTATTATAATATATATACTTTATATTTTTGTACCATCATGTGTTATTTCAGTTAGTTTTACTAACCACCAGCAGTCCAACTTAAGCTAATTTAAATGAATCTTTTCTAAGCAAAAGCACGTCTCTTTCAATGCAAATGAGTTGAGTTATAGAATATAAATTATGGAATATATTGGCTGCCACAATTAACATTGTTTATGCTTCAAGTCAAAGTTTGTAATGTTGTGATTCATCGGGGAGCTGGTCGGTTCGCTTCAAGGCTCAGAACCCTTTATTTGAAATCCCAATGGTAAAAACAAATAGGAAAAACTATTTCCGGAAGCAACGCCGCTGAAAGAAAGTGGGCAGTCATAGTACAAGAAAAGGCATTAAAATAAGCTACAAATGACATGAACCGAACCAATAAACACACTCTCGCGGATTCGAGCAGAGCTTCCCACACACTTCCACATCTCCCCCGTTCTACACGGCATCCCATTATCACCGTTTACAGCTACGACTGTGTGCTGACTCATTAAAGGTGTCAATGATCCACCATAGAGAGAAAGAGTAACAGAGTGGTTGTGAAAGGAGGGATCGCATGAGATAAAGAGGATGGTGGGAGGGTGGGGAGAGAGAGAGAGAGAGAGAGAGAGAGAGAGAGAGAGAGAGAGAGAGAGAGAGAGAGAGAGAGACTTAGCCAGGCTGTGTGTTTCTGGGCAGAGCAGATAAAGGCCACCGCCATTGGCTGTATGGATGCGGGGAAGAATTGCACGCTTGTCAAGGTTTGAACGCATGGCTGAATAGAAAAACGTATAACTAACCTTGAATTTTCAATCTCCACATTTGCCTGCTTTTATGCCCTTCCTCTTTCCACCGCTGGTGACAGTCTCTACGCGCTTTACAGCTGTCAAACAGACAATTACTATAACCGTAAATTCCTGAGGCGCATTCCCGTCCGTTCATATCCGGTTGCTGTGGAAAAGCGCTGTGTGTGAAGGCGACATTGCTTAACATGCTGCAAAACATCACACTTATTAGGTTGGAAATGAACTAAATAGCTGTCCGTGAGAATTATAAACCCCAGGGAAAAGAAACACAAGTGTGTAATGTAAACATAACAGACGGTGTTCACAGTCATCAACCTGTATCGCTCAAACGGTTGTTCTTGGAGCCATGCTGAGCATTCTGGGAGGTCTGTAGTTCAGCGGTGAGCGCAGGGATCACTATCACCACTCACCATGAATATCTTATGCCTCAGACCTATTTTAATAACTGCCAGCATTTGCTAAAAGAATATTACAAGGGCTGCACAATATACTCTCTGTAATGCTGCCTGAATCATATTCATACACTGTTTGTTCGTTGGCCAGAGAAGAACTGGCTCCTGACTGAGCCTGGTTTCTCCCAAGGTTTTTTCTCCATTCAGTCTCCTGGTGGAGTTTGGGTTCTTTGCCACTGTCGCCTTTGGGGTTTGGCTTGCTTAGTTGGGGACACTTAATATTCAACAATCTTATTGATCTGCCTGCATTGACTCCATATGAAAACTGAACTGAGCTGGACGATGATGTTTTCTCCACCGTTTTCTCCAGGCTGCATAGATAAATAAACTAAATTAATAACTTTTAATAACAACAAATTAACCATTACTGAACTTACTTAAGCTGGACTAAGACAGCATTTTCTTCAAGATCTGATGTAGCAGAAACACAATCTGTTGCATTATTTTCCTGTTATCACTGTAAAGCTGCATGCTTAGAAACAATCTTTATAGTGAAAAGCACAATATATATATATTTATATATATAAAGGTGACTAGACTTTACATTAAGCTTCCAAAATGGGTTTTTCACAGTAATGCCATACAGAAGAAACATTTTTGGTTCCCCAAAGAACCTTTCAGTGAATCGTTCTTAAAATATATATTTTTTTACTATATAGAACATTTAAAAAATCGGTAAAACTTTATTTCGATAGTCCACTTTAGACATTCTACTAACTATAAGTAACTTTGCAACTACATGTCAACCAGAGGTGGACAGTAACACACTTGAGTACTGTACTTAAGAACACTTTTTGAGTATCTGTACTTTACTTGAGTATTATTTTTTCTGGAAACTTTTTACTTTTACTCCACTACATTTCTGTCAAGGTCCTTGAGTAGAAAGTAGTAACGTCAAGGATGATTTGGTGGGTTGCAGGGGTTCCCTTTTGTTTGGAAATGAAAGTCGGCTGACGTCAGAACTCGACTGATGTTGGTTTCTGAACTCAACACGATTTTCAATTTTCGTCTGTCCAATGTTAGAGATTAATGTCAATCTGACATTGGATTCTGACATCAACCTGATTTTAATTTTCAACGTTGGGTTTGGTCTTCTGAATGCGAATTTTGCAATTGTAGACCTACCTGTGCACTGATTGTCTACTACAGTCTACTAATACTCTAACGACAGTTAGTTGACATGTTGTTGAAAAGTTACTTATAGTGTCTAAAGTGGACTATCGAAATAAAGTGTAACCAAAAAAAATCTGCTATAAAGAACCTTTTGTGGAATGGAAAGGTTCAATGGATATTAAAGGTTCTTCATGGTACCAAAGATGCCAATAAATAACCTTTATTTTTAGGAGTGTTTTTAAATTATAATAGTGCAGGGCTCCAGACAACAACAAAAAATGACAAAGGAAATTTTGGCCCCTAGAATTAAACGTGAAGGAGGCAAACAGCTTTGTCATATATTATGAGACAAATTACACAATAGCTAAAAATAGTTGTTGAGAAGCAGTTCATTGAGTGCATGGCTTCTTACTTAGCTTTTAACTCTTTCCTTACCAGCGCTTTTGAAAAAAGTTGCCAGCCAGCACCAGCATTTGTTTCATGGCCCCCAGAGTATTTTTGAACACGTATTTTAAAATGTAATATATTCCTGTGATGAATTTTCATCATCATTACTCCAGTCTTCAGTGTCACATGATCTTTAAGAATTCATTCTAATAAGCACATTTCGTAATGTCCCTATAGAACTATTAATTTCTTTTAAAAATCAAATCAAGAGATTAAAATATGATAGAAACTTGGAATGACTTGAGCTATTAAATGACACCCTAGCAACCACCCAGAACACCATAGTTACCACAGAGTAACATGTTCAAACCAATTAGAACACCTTACAGCAGCCTTCTCCAACACAATATTTTTCCAAACAATGCCTTAGAAGCACCGCATATTAATTATATCTGAACTATTGACTCAAGTGCACATTCCAACATTAATTAATCTAAATTCTCTATATGACGGCAGCCATTTTCTCAAGGGATCGCAGGCCCGGCTCACTAATTTGAACACCTGCCTCATTAGCTGTGGTGCTCGGCCCTGAGCTCAATGGCAGTTATAGCGGCAATGAGAGATAGAGACAGAGAAGAGCACGAACCAGAAATAATGATTTTTTCCCCAGTGGAAGCTAATGAGAGCAGCACAGACATTGGGTCGATGTCTCGGGACAGTTGCTGTATGACCCCACGGGTCAGCCAAGCCCTCTAGATCTAAAGCCGAACCATTGATCGCATTGGGAACAGTCACACGACACATCATCTCTGCCTGAAGTGCTGCCCAATGCACAGCACAGACACAATATTAAACCAATGAACTACCATGCAAACAACTTTATCATCTGCTGAGAGTCTGTAAACATCTACAAATTACATCAAGAGTCTTGGACAAATGCCTGGTGACTGTACGATCAAATTGGTGGTGAATGTACAGCTCTAGATTGAGTCGTCCGTCGATGTGGAAAATAAGAGCTGTCAATCCTGATCCATTACAGATGGCAAACTCACCCGGCATGTAGAGCTTTTCAGCACAAATCAGCTCGGGTCTGTAATAAGATGGGTAAAAGACTTAGCATCGAAATGGTTTTATAAAATATAGATGTTTAATAAGCTTATTTTAAGTTGCTTTTTTATTTTTAAATGTAATTTTTTTCCTATTCAGATGTAATGTGCAAAGACAATTATAAGCATTCATTAGTTAGATCTATATTCACAACTCAATTTTCTAATGTGATGTATTTTTGAGTGAAACAGCATTGAATATGCTGAACCAAGAAAATGTGAAGCAGGAAAACTGAATGTTTCATATTAGGGTTAAGCAAAATTCAGAACTGAAGAGTTGGAAATATAGATAGATAGATAGATAGATAGATAGATAGATAGATAGATAGATAGATAGATAGATAGATAGATAGATAGATAGATAGATAGATAGATAGATAGATAGATAGATAGATAGATAGATAGATAGATAGATAGATCGATAGATCGATAGATCGATAGATCGATAGATAGATAGGATTTGTCAAGCCAACATTTCAACATTTCAACTTTGTCATGAAGAAATTTGGTTTTCTAAAAACTAGTTTTATGGGAACTATAATGGGAACAGAAGGCAAGTTTAAACTCTATTAAAGTAAACAGGCTCAAATCAATGTAGGTCCGCCACATGTTCATTCTTAAATTCAATTTATGTGAGGTTTTGCGATTTACCACTATGTTGAATGACTTAAAGGGCACCTATTATGACATTTAAAATGTTCCTAATGTTGTTGTGGGAGTCCCCAACAACAGTTTTACATGCATGCAATGACAAAAAACACTTTTGTTTTCGTATAATATGCATTTATTTTTACCTGATTTGCTCACCGACTCCCAAATGATTCGTTCAACGACTCGTTTTTCAAACCCCTCCTCTGCGCGACACTAATCTGCGTTGATTGGTCAGATGACCCAGCAGTGTTTACAGAGATAATACTTATTTTTAACACGGAGTGCAATGATGCTTTTATCAATTAAATTGTATTATAATAATGGTTATAGTCCACTGCTTTATAGTTTGTAGTAAAAAACGAAAAATAAGATAAATAATTTATCTTAATGTTTTTTTATTTTTTTATGTTAGCGAGCATAGCCCAGAGTTCATATTGTAAAAGCACAATCAGTCTTTGTTTGCATTAGCCCGATGCATAAACATAACGTTTTTACAAAAAAAAAAAATGCAGTTACGTTACTACGAGGTATTACTTTAGACAACTCCGAAAACAACGACAAACACTTCACATATCTCAATACAATTGAGACGTATTGTTATACAATAACAAAAACGTTATTTTATTGGGAGCAGTATGCTAGCTGGAGCCGTTTACTTCCAGTCTTTGTGCTTAGCTAGGCTAGCGGTGAGTGCGTCAGACAGAGTTACGGCACGCACGGAGATGAAAAGGGTATGTATGGATTTATCTAACTCTGGAGGATACGGTGAATAAGATAAAGTCCCAAAAAGTTGACGTGTTCCTTTAATGTTGAAGGAAATGTCCATAATGTAAAAGGTACTGGTCATTTTCTGCCAGGACATCATCTGTTTTTCTTCCATATTCTAGTTGTTTCAACAAAATAATCAAAGACAGGAGAAACTATCTTGACAATCACCACCACCACCATAAAGAACCTCATCCGTTGCACGGTCTCCATGATCAGTGTCTTCAGAGGGATCTCATCCGGTCTCGGATGCTCCAGGGCCGGTTGTGTTGGATTCCCTCCAGGATGGCGACGGGCACAGTGAGGCAGATGGCATCTTCTTCCCGCTCCGAGCAGCTGCACAGGTGTGTGTCATCTGTCCTACTCTCTCTCTCCTCTCACGTGTGCATCTCCCTCCATCCTTCTCTCTTTCCTCTGCCTTTCATCTCAGCGCTCCTCCCTCTACATTCTGACCTTTGCTGCGCTTTCATTTATGTTATTTTGGGACGGTGTGTTCCACAAAGGTGAAACGAATAACGTTTTCTACGATGCGACGAGAGTGTGATTAACCACTTCTCTGGAGAACAAAGGGTGACAATACATCAAAGAGCCGTATCTCTCCATTCTGCCTCTCCTGCTTTCATTTAACTTACAAAGTGTGCACAGGGATCAAAAAGATCAAGAAGACTGATAGAATGATCTCGCTCACTTCATTTCTCTCTCTCTGGGCATTAGCATACAAAAACACAGATTCCTCACAAAATAGCACGGCACCCCACTACTACTCCTTTAGTACGGATTATATACACTACTGTTCAAATGTTTGGGGTCGGCATGTGTTTCTTGAAAGAATATAATAATTCAATAATTGATCAAAAGCGGAGTGAAGTGAAGACATTTATAATTACAAAATATTTCTATTTTAAATAAATGCTGTTCTTTTGAACTTTCTATTCATTAAAGAATCCTGAGAAAATGCATCGGTTTTCACAACAATATGAAACAGCAAAACTGTTTTCAAAATTGATAATAATGAATGTTTCTTGAGCAGCAAATCATCATATTAGAATGATTTCTGAAGGATCATGTGACACTGAAGACTGGAGTGATGATGCTGAAAATTCAGCTTTACGTCACAGGAATAAATTAGATTACTGTTTTACTGTATTACAAACACAGCCTTGGTGAGCATATAAGAGACTTCTTTCAAAAACATTAAAAATCTTATTGACCCCAAACAGTAGGTCATCCAGATGTCCCATACATACAGAAATCCACAGAATTACTTTCATAAAAGGTAGTTTTGAGATTTGCCTTTTAGATTTCTTTCTCATCTTCATGCCAATGTCACATTTGGCATGTTCACTAGGTACTTATCTTTGTAAAGCTACTTTGGAACTATTTGAATAGAGAAAGTGTTCCACTAATAAAACAGAATGGAACTGAACTGAATTCCGCCCTTGTTTTTCCAAAGATTCCCACTGTTGATATTCCTATTGCCATGACAGCCTAGCTTAAAAGCCTTCTCCATTTACAATTAATGGGGTTGCATTTATTTATTGATTTATTTATGCTTTATGCTACCCAGAGGAAACCCGCTGTACGTCTAAAAACCAAAGCGCATGTCTGTCATCAAAACACAGATCTTACAGTCTCATGACAGTGAGGAGGTTTCATAAGCATGACAACGTTTGATGGATGGAAGATGGAAAGAAGGGGTAAATGAAAAAGAGTGTTTTTCTCTCCTCTCCATGCCTTGCCTCCTCCATCTTGTGCTCCATGCATGAACGGGAGGCAGTCTGGAGTGTGAGTGGTGTTTCAATGACTGTTGCCTACAGAGAAGCACTAAAGTGTGCAGGCCTGCCAAGAACCCTCCAACCGATCGCTCATTCACACGCTCAAAAGACCTGGATCCGAGACTGCACAGCCAGAAAACACCCGGACACCCATATTTAACACCTCACATCTCACACTAACTGAGTACCACGGTATTGCTATGCTTTCTTTATCATGGTAATACCACTGTATTCTTTAAAGTGCTCACCATCACATTTGTAAGGAAAATACCATGTAAGATGGTCTTTTTTGTAAGTTTGATAATACAATTTTTTATGACATGACAATATGATGTTCTTAGAAGTATCTTGCAGTAGCATGTATATAAATACATTAGTTCGATTTTCAATAACATGTTAAAATCACCTTTTTAAAGAGAAAATGGTAAAACCCTTGTTTTATGAATACTTATGGTAATACTGTGTTTTTTATGTATGTGGTAACATGGTTATAGCATGGTTTTTGGTTATGTACCTTACAAAAAAGTTATGTAGTGGTACCATGGTACAGTGATGGTGTCAGGTGTTAATACTATGGTACATTTACTTCCAAGAAATCCATGAAACTTTTCCTAAATATCAGGCAGTGCCATTTTACATTCTAAAATACCATGGTACTTTTTTTGTAAGTGTAGCACCAGATATACAATTTTTGGACATGAAAGTACCATGGTATTCTTATTAATACCTTGCAGTGAAGTGGTATTTTCAACTGATACCATCACTTTTTAAGGTAAAATAGTAATACCATTGTTTTATGAATATTTACCATCATAATACCATGTTTTTAAATTATAAAACATGGTAATACCATAGTTTTATGAATTTTTACCATCATAATACAATGTTTTTTGACGATGTAACCAGTGTTGGTAACAGTAAGTTACTCTAAAAACATAATTAATTACCAGCTATTAATTACATCTTCAACAGTGTAATTAGATTACTGTAATTACTCTCTCAAAAAATAATGACATTACTTCTTAGTAATTACTCCCTAAATCACTAGAATAGACATGAAACTGCTCTTTTAATTCTTTCAAATAAATAATATAAAATTGCATAAATTCTTCTTAAACTGACCAAAGTATTTAAAGGTTACATTAAAACATACATTTTAACACAAGACATTAAATGTTAAATCTTATCTTTTGTCTTTGATAACAGACAAGCGTTCAATTCAATACTGGTCAATACAGAAATGTTGTAGTATTTATTATTTAATGCAATTAAATCAGAAGTAACTGTAATTCAATTACAGAACAATTAAGAGTAATCCTTTACTTTTTTTAAGGGAAACGTGATTAAATAACAGTAATTAAATACGTAATGCGTCACACAACACTGCATGGTACTGGCTATACAAACAGTTCTGCAGCATTACCATGGCACAGTGAGGGTGTCAGATAGTAAATACTATGGTACTTTTTGTGCATATTTACACGGTACTTACAATAATGTTTAAAATACCATGGTCCTTTTTAAAAAAAGTGGTTCAATGGCATTACCATGTTATCTTGACATACAGGGTACATTAATAATAAGTAAACATTCTATATCCTGGTATTCAAAAGTACGATGGAACCGTATCTTTTAAGGGCATTAAAGCTCTTCAGTCACACTCACATATCAAGATTAATTCCCATTTACAAAAGCAGCAGGCACGATAATATCACATTCAGAAGTGATTCAGATCTAAATGCCTGAAATTACATAAATTCAGAGGCTCTTTCTAAAGCTGTCTTCATGCCCTGAAAAAGTCATTTCCATAATAGCTGTAAAATGAAGTTTTGGCACTAAATCGACTCTCTCCACCTGCTGAGACTGTCCTTCTGCATTAGCGGCTGACAGCGCTCGCGAGCACACGGCGGATCTAACCCGACAGCTGAAGGTGTGTAAAACACCGAGCTAAAACGTTAAGGCAAACACTCGCTCTCAAATGTCACCGTGGAGACAGGGGAGCTGACGGCGACGCTTTGACTGCGCTTCTCACCTCGTCTCGACGTGATAAACGCGCCCGGGCTCAGGTGAAGGCAGCTCTCAAATCAGAGGAACAGGTTGGGACGTTTCAAAACATGCTACCTGTCAGCCACTGCTTTGAAGCAAAGGGAAGCTGAAATATTAAGCATGTAAAACGCTCCACGGAAATTGAGGTGTCATGCGCCTGACAGATGGCGCATGCTTTGCAGCAACCGCTCCATCTGGCTGAAGTGCCACCGTCATATTCAGAAGCTCAGATTCATCATGGAGCGTCTTCAAAGTTCAGCGCTGACGTCCTGAATCGCTCATTCACATGCATCATTAGAGCTGTAGCCGTGTTAGGAGCGATTATGAGGGGCTGTGCAACTTTATCTCGCTTTTTAAATCAAGTTGGCTGTAAACATTGCAGATGTTTGAGGAGCCTTATTCTACAGTCTTAAAGGCCCTGCATATAGTTAAACAGTAAATGTGAGTTTAGGACCTTTTCTATCCACCTCAACAGTAGAGAGTGACATGTAATCAGGGGAAACTAAATCAAGACACAAAACAAACATTCAAACTCACATCTCCCATTTGAGCACCATGGCTCAACATGTGGGAGAAGCATAAAATGGTGGTTGCAACCCAATGCAATTAATCTCTGAGGCAGATCTTCTTCTTTTTTTTGCATACAGCCTTCCAGTAGCTCAAACAGTAAAGCGTTTATGCTTGCAACTCCAAGGTAATGGGTTCGATTCCCAGGGAAAGCAAGAACTGATAAGAATGTAAAATGTGAACCTTGAAATGCAATGTAAGTCACTTTGGATAAAAGCGTCTGCCAAATGCGTAAATGCATAACATGCATGCACTGAATCCTTCAAAAAAAGAAAAAGAAAACACAGGATCATTACAAAAGTCAATTGGTTGATTTCGATTCCATGTTGACTTTAAAGTCATGCACTCACACTCTTTCCGGTAACGGTTCACAGTATTAGTTAACATGAACTAACCATGAGAAATACTTCTAAAGCATATTTTTAATTTCAACATTTCTTAAAACATAATTTTTAAAATGAAAAGTTGCATCTGTTAACATTATTTACTGGAGTAGAGCTAGCATTAACTATAAGATTAACAGATACTGTAACAAAGGTATTTAGTTAATGCATAACTAATGTTTACTTTTGGACTATTGTAAAGTTTATCCACATTTTAGTGCATTTGATGATGCGATTCATAATCTGATCCAGTGCAAATAAACACAAAACAAAATATACTGTCTTTTCATGGTCAAGATGAGCTGATCCTTTGGGCCATTCATTAGTTTTGCCGGATTCACCCGAGCAATGCGATCAGTCAGGGCTGATTAACACTGCCTGATCATTTCATTAACACTCGGAGGCAACAGATGCTCGGCTGTGAAACTCTTGTCAGGATGTTTACACTAAACTGTTTCCTCACTTTTTCATCGGGTAACATTAAAGAGAGCCTTAATTTCACATCAAGTCTTTTTTAATTTGACAGGCTCTGCCTCTTTTTTACACACTGCCTACCTGATAAGCGTGCGTCTAGTTACATTTACCAATAGTTTGATGGGTTGATCCCTGCAAGAAGAAAAGCATCCACGTTTTGCCCTTCAGCAAAACAAAGATTGCTCCGGGGAGATTGAACCTGAAACAAGACCTAGAGCAGCATTTGCTCGTGCAAAATAAATGATTAAGGTAAAGGAAACACGGTTTCTGGCAGCTACCATATAATAGCACAGCTGAGGTCGAGAGGGAATTGTAACCCTGGTTATGAAATGTGAATTGTATGACAGAAAAGAAAATACTGTATATACATGAAGGTATATACTAGAGCTGCACGGTTATTCGTTAAAAGATCATGATTTCGATTCAAACATCCACGTGATCTTATAACTAAATGACAATGATTCGGCTGTCTGTGTTCGTGCTGTCGGCTGTGACTCAGAAAGAGCAGTTTCAACAAAATTAGAAAGGTTTATAGTTTGGATATAAAAACTGATGTCTACAGTAGCAATCAAAATATAGCAGATTCACTTTTGAAAGCAACTTAAGCACTTCAAATAACGATAGTATCGATAATCGATTACATTGTTACGAAAAGTGACTGTTAAAAACGTATTTGTCATTGAGTCATTCATTTAATAGATTCGTTCAAAAACACTGATTCATTTACTGTAGAAATGAGTATATATGAGTGAGTCGTTGAATCATTCATTCAATAGATTCGTTCAAAAACACTGATTCATTTACTGTAGAAATGAGTATATATGAGCGAGTCGTTGAATCATTCATTCAATAGATTCGTTCAAAAACACTGATTCATCTAGTAATATAACAAGTGAAGTATTCATGAGTGAGTCATTGAATCATTCATTCAAGCCATTTAAAAAATAAAACATTGTTATTTTATTTAGTTGTCTGTTCAGAATCATGGGAGAATCTTGATCTCTATTTGAAACAAAAAAACTTGTGATTCTCAATTTATCCATATTTTTTTAAAAAGTGACTGTTAAAAATATATTTGTTATTGAATCATGAGTCATTGAATCATTCATTCAAACCATTTAATTGTATTTTATTTTATTTAGTTGTCTGTTCAGAATCGTGGGAGAATCTTGACCTCTATTTAAACAACAACAACAACAACAAAACAACAACATATTTTTACTTGTATAAAAACGAGGTAGATTTATAATAGGCTGTAATTCATTAAAAGGATAGTTCACTTCAAAATGAAATTTCTGTCACCATATACTCACCCTCAAGTTGTTTCAAACCTGTATGAATTTCTTTCTTCTGCTGAACACAAAGGATAATATTTTCAGCAACCAAACAGTTAACTGGTCCCATTGACTCATAGTAGGAATTTTTTTTTACTATGGAAGTCAATGGGACCAGTTAACTGTTTGGTTACTGAGATTCTTCAAAATATCTTCCTTTGTGTTCAGCAGAAGAAAGAAATTCATACAGGTTTGAAACAACTTGAGGGTGAGTATATGGTGACAGAAATTTCATTTTGAAGTGAACTATCCCTTTAAGGAAAATGTAAAACATGCTGAAACTGGCCTCCAGTCTTCCCTATAGTTTTTATTCACTTTGAATAAAATGAAATAAAAACTCTTAAAACGACTACTTACAAATCCACATCTCTTCTACATTTGCTCTTTCTCTTCAAAGCAAAAAAAATCTTGTGGGTTTAGTGATGTAGGACACCACTGCTCTGAGAAAGTCTCACCAACTCCCAGTGACTAGAGCATCCTCATAGTGGAGAAGTGGAGCTGCTGAGTTGAGCTCCGGGCGCTGGGGAGAAGCTGTCAGTCGCCCTCCTGTCAGCAAACCTCCAGGGCATCAGATTCAAGCCTCTCGTTCGGAGGAAACTACAGCGGAAAGCACTTTCCAAGATCCACTGTACGCACACAGGCCGGTATAGAGCTACAGGAGAGCATATATTACGCAAGCTGCCCTGTCAGAGCTTATAAAATGCCAGTGATCTTGCATAAAACACCATATCCTGATGTAGACACAAATCTTCAGAGCTTACTGCTATTTTTAACGCACCACATGCTTAACTAAAATAATACCATAATGTCAGCCAACAAATTATGCTTGAGATATTAACTTACCGTATACTGAACATGCCAGCGTTTAACGGATCTAAATCAGCGTTTGTTTACGTATCAGATTAGGATAAGACAATATCAGCAAAACAAACACCTGAAAATGCATTCAGAACCAGACAGAAGCCCAAAATATCCCGAGTCAACAAACCCACACAGGTACAATCAGATGAGTCATTCTGTGAGACGGGAGATTTTTGCATTTCAAAAGGGGAATAAAAAAAATACGTATTTGTAAAAAAATACTTTTTAACCATAATTTCATACATTTAAAAATTAAACACATTTATTTAATATTTAATTATTATTATTATTTAAATATATTTATAATACACGTTGATTAAATTAAAAATATTTTATAATATAAAACAATATGTAATTTTTTTATTTTTTTTTATTGTACCAGAATAAAGTTTTAATGAACTGTTTTGAGCCATCTTGAGGCAAATCAAATTATTAATGTAAAATATATACAATTTTCCCTACCAGTATTATACGCCACTGGCTATTTGTACAAATACTCACTTTTCATGGTAATGAGGTCTGACAAACTATAAAATGATAAAAGAAATGAGGTCTGACAAAATATAAAACGATAAAAGAAAGTCTAATTAACTATAGAAGTCATATAGGCCTGGTTTCACAAACAGAGCTTAGATTAAGCCAGGATTAGGCCTTAGTTCAATTAGGACATTGAAGTAGCTTTTATAAGCGTGCCTTAGAAACATTACTGGAGTGAATCTTGAGACAAAACAATGGCACTGACTTATTTTAAGATATATCATTGTAAGTTTTCAGTTAAAACAGCTCAAACATGCATTTTAGTCTGAGACTAGTTTAAACCTTGTCTGTGAAACCGGGGGATTATTAATGTTAATGCACCGGCACCTGTTTTGTAGAATGACTCAACGCTCAGGTTTCCCACACCATTAATACCCAGCACAGGACACTGCCACAGACAAACACACACGCGTTTAGCCTTTAGTCCTCTGGGTGCACATCTCACACACTTGTTTTTAGTCCCTATCAGACATTTCCTGCAGGACATTCTTCCCCTTTCTATTCTGATTTGGCTTTTGTGCATCAGAAACCAGGGAGAGCTGCGGAGAAAGACGGGACGTGATGTGATGGGAAGAGAAAGACAAATTCCAGATGAGTGAGTTTCAGAAGGTGCAGAACAGACAGTCTGTCACCGAGAGAGTTCTGGCCCTGTGGAAATAACACTGACAGCACCGCCAGAACAGTCAATCTGACTTTTGGGAGAACTACTGTGAATTTGCTTAAAACTTTGCAGGCGATAATAGTTCAGTGGTTGTTCACAAATCGGTAAGGGGGTTGCAAGCAGTGCAGTTAAAGGAATAATTCACTCAACAATGAGTAATCTCACTCATTTGCTCACCCCTAAGTCATGTGGAAGCAGAACATATATGTCAAAGCTCCCAGTTCATTGTAACTGCATGGAAGAGACAAGAGAGTGACCAGAACAATTCTTGTCCGAATTAAAGACCACCAGACAATGATGGAGGGCAAAGAGCGACATAAAAAATAAAAATAAAATTATTTTGATTAATTTGAGGTATGATTCAGTGGTAAAGAATGCTCTTTATATTGCATGTGTTTTGATGGAAGAGCTCTGACTACTATATCACCAGCAGTAAATAAAGACACATAGAGAAGTGTATCTAAGATCTCATTCCCTGCAGTACAGTGTGCCAAAACAATGACAACTCTATTATTATGGGATATGATCTAAAGTGAACACGAGGGATATGATAACTTTTGTAATCTAACCCTTCTAGTTAAAGGAATGTGCTGGGTTCAGTACAATTTTAAGTTCTATAATGAGTAATTAACACAAATGCTAATGATTTCTAGACAATAATTTGAAATCCTCTTATATAAATTCAATTCAACTCAATTTGAAATGGCCAACTTTACTACTGTAAGTGCAACAGAAGCCAATTCAAATGTGGAAATCTAGAATTTAAATAACTGTATACGCTTGTAAAACAAATGCTATTGCCATTTTATTTCTTTATACATCATATGTGCACTCACATCGATTAAAGTCACCCTGGTGTCAATCATTTTACCCCTTAAAACTCATCTTTGATCACTAAAATTACATATTTAAATGTTTTTTTTCCTGTGGGATAGCTTGAATGTAACTACACCCTTGCTTCATGTAGTATATGCAGCTCCATAAAGCCCCGCCTCCACTCACTCACACAAGCTCGGACTACCTGATCCACTCGGTCAACCTAAACGCTGCACAATGTCAAGTGGAAATACTGGTTTAATTCAGCCATGTTTGAACCAGAACTAATTCAGAATGAATTACATTACATGTATCATAATGGTAATGCATTTTATGTATCATTCTTTAAAACATCGGACACATAACAGTAATTCATATGATTAGCCTTTTGCTTGACTACGTTATCAACCAGCTAATAATGTGCTGCTAATGCTACACCAACCACGTTCGCCATCTCAGAGTCAGACAGCTGCCTTCTAAAAATCAGTATCCTTGGAGAAAGGCATATATGTCATCATTACATCGTGATATACATCCATAATTCACCCGCTATATTGCTAAATGTAGCTACCCGATTTTTCATATCAACAGGAAAATATAACCTGGCTTCTCTTGAGACTCCCCTGCTTCACAGTAGTTAATGATATGCTAAAGCCTGCCCACGCGTCGACGTGATTGGTTACAAGGCCGTTTGTGACGTAAGAAACACAGGCAATTTCAAACTGCTTCTTTTTTCACTTTTTTTTTCATTTGCACATGGTTTGTCTTATTATATATTAAAAACACCACATAGACATAAACAACATTAAAAACTTGATTTTCACCACAGGGTTAAGTCATAATTGGTTGCTATGGGCCTTCCTTGACAAGTCAAAAATAAAATAAAAATCGAATATTACAAAATATGACACTCGTTTTTCTTAAGGAACACTGTATCCAAAAGATACAGCTTCAGAAGAAGGCTGCGTCTGATTTCTTTAGCCAGCTTTGAGCTCATTTTCGTTCTCATTCAGATCGTTAAACATGGCGTTATACGAACTGGAACGCTAAACGCACAGATTGCGCGTGAGGATGTCTCTGCTTTGCTGCTATTGGCTGATCACGCTGTCAACGGAATAAAGCCCGACTTTCACAGGTGCGCGTGAATTTATCACAAAATAGACTCGAATATCAATAATTTTGCTCAAATTAATCTGTATATGTATGTATGTATGTATGTATGTATGTATATATATATACATATACACACACACACACACACACACACATTATATATATATATATATATAGCCTATATATACTAGCCTATACATACTAGCCTATACATAAATATTTATATTATAACCTAGACTAAACTAAACTGGGAAGTCTCACATTACTTGCATACTGTTGTCCTTGTTAGTTTATTTGCTTCTATTGTTCTCCTCATTTGTAAGTCGCTTTGGATAAAAGCGTCTGCTAAATAATTAAATGTAAAATGAACTTAGTTAAAAATAAAGCTGAACCTCAGTGCCTGCTACAGGAACACACGTTCGAGCGAGGATAGACTTGATTGTAATACATATTGTTTATATAAAAACAATATATAGCCTAGTATATAGGCTACTGTATCAAGCCTAATATTGATTTCTTGTCTGTTAGTGGAAAAAGAAATACTGTTCCTTTAACTTGGAAACACGAAACGTTAAATGGTGCTTGAAAATGAATTTACATTGGACAAAAATAATACAAAGAGATTGGGGTATTTTTCTTCTATGAAAAATAAACATTTTTTTTTTCACTAGAGGACAGAACTGTGTTATGGAGCCACATGCACTCGCGCATGTCCCGATTAAAGATGAGTTGCCCACGCGCTTGGAACTGAGCTAAATTTACACAGCAAGTGATTAAAGCGCTGCTCGGGGAAGGAAAAACGCGGGTGGATGAAGAACCAACACAGTCATTTGACTTCTTGTTCACGCATCTGCATGAATAATGCAACAGCATTGCATTTATTACACCAGGTCAGGGAGGGTGAGTGCTCCTGTTTTGGGGAGGTGACACTTACTGAAATCAAACTGCTCGTGTCTAATGCAAGCACACATGGTTTACAAAGGAATAATTTATTTAAAGCGCAATCTTGCACACACAAACTCATATCTTGTAAATGAAGCATGCTTATGAATGGACAAGCACGCGCACACAATAGCCAACAACAAACAAATGCGTTTTCATTTAATTGCAGTTAAAGCGCAAGTCTTAAGGGTCCTTCTGACAATCTTGAGTGTGATTTACAATGTTAAGTCCGATGTTTGTGCATTAGCTACATCTATACATGTGATACATTATAAACGACATTCATTTGGAATCCCGCAGCGTTTCTTTGTCCACGCGCGTTATTATGCACCAGATCCACACATAAGCGTGTTTCTTCAATGTTTCTGCCCCACTTTTGTCTTGAAAACAATTCTGGCAGCGCATGCGGGATCCAAACTGATCAAACCCGGCATGTTTGTCTCAAATAGGATCTTGTCCGCAAGCCCCACGCGTCGCACCAGGGTGACTAAACTTGTGCTGCAACGAGTCTTTTATTAAACAGGCTGTGCGTAATTGAAATAAAAGTGCGGTGGACGCGGCGTTAAAGTTTCCAGGGGGGCTTTATGGTAAACAGCAGTGTCAGTCCATCAAAGACACAAGGGCATCTGAATGAATCAGTGCAGTAATGAACATTACCTTGGGTTGTGATCTCTCCCCATAGGATTCCCATCCAAACCATCAAGCCAAGCAGCAGAGCATCACTTTGAACTCCCAGCATGTTAAGACACAGTCCAAAGGGGGTCCAGTCCAGAATAATCACAGATGCGGGGTTTAGGTCCACGGCAGAGCTGCTTAGTGTCAGAGACGTGGAGTTGAACTCACAGGCGGCGTGTCTGCATGAGCTCCTGTTTGTGTTCACAGCTCTGTGATGTCGGTTTGGTCTCTGTCTCCGGCTCTCTTCATCTCTCCTCTGCTGAACTCCGCAGTGTGTCTTCTCCTTCACTCACCCCTCCTCTCTCTCTCTCTCTCTCTCTCTCTCTCTCTCTCTCTCTCTCTCTCTCTCTCTCTCTCTCTCTCTCTCTCTCTCTCTCTGCCTTCTGGTTTGCGTGTGTGTAAAAGTTGCTGATGCTGTGAGGGGGAAATGCTTCTACAGTTTCCAATTCAGGGAAGTAATGAATGCTTATTTGCTGATAGATAGATTAGATAGCTGGATAGCTGGATAGATAGATAGATAGATAGATAGATAGATAGATAGATAGATAGATAGATAGATAGATAGATAGATAGATAGATAGATATTTTTGTAGTGTAATATTAATTAAATATGAGTGTATATATGTGGATGTTAACTGTGAATGGTTGATTGACAGGCTGGTTTATGGTGACAGAAAGCATTTATACAAATTTTATGATGTGGTAGTAGTGTGTCAACTGGTAATTTCACATAGCCAGACCTTCAGACTAACGGCAGAAGGTCTGGACTCATAGGAGCTTTCATTGGCCAAGGACCGCCCAGAGGACGTCTGACTGATATGTAAAGCAACCAATCACAGTTGGCTTTGTCCCGCGTCATGTTTAGGGGCGTGAAAATTTAAAATCGATATCCCTACAATAACAGACCGGTGTGTAAAACTCTTGGACGTGTTTCAAAAGTCTATGCCGCATACTTCACATACTTCCCATACTTCCCAGCGTTTAGTTGATCCTGACAAGCGCTCATTGTCACAGTTGTAAACACGATGCCGTTCTTCTTCCATGAGGGGGTTTGGCATCGCGGCATCTTTGTTTCCAGGCGAATAGTAAAACGCGAACGCAAAACACACGTCTCGTGGACATCCTGTAGAACTCAACCAATCAGATGACGACTTTGAAAATCCTGAAGTGTTTCTAATTCAGTGTGCCATATGCATCAGACATTCGGCCAGCGGTGCGCGGGCTGTCGTTTGATGCTGAGACTAGTCAACGGGCGGCACGGCGGCTCACAGCGAGAAGGTCCCTGGTTTGAGCCCCGGCCGAGCCAGGAGTCCCTTCTGTGTGGAGTTTGCATCTTCTCCCCGTGTCAGTGTGGGTTTCCTCCTGGCGCTCCGGTTTCCCTCGCACAGTCCAAAGACAAGCAGGTTAGATGGATTGGACATGCCAAATTGGCCGTAGGTGTGTGAATGCATGTGTGTGTGAGTCCTAAGCCATGGGGAGGGTTGGGAAAGAACTGGCAACCTACCCCAGAAAAAAAACATTGGCAAAAAAATCCATGGACATTCTCTCGTGTATGGTGAGAGATGGCCATAGAATCACCAAAAGTAGCAAAATTATAATAGATAGATAGTATGTAATTTGTGTACTCTTCTGCTACAAACTCAAAAGTATACTTTTTCTTCTCAAAAGAGAACATACTTTTAGGATATATAGTATAAGGGATGTAGCACATTTCTGAGAGGGGGGTGACAACTAACCCCAGTCTCCATTTTACCATAAAGGCAATCTAAAACTCCCAGCGGAGAGGATGGGCTCTACTTGCATTACCAAATGTTTTCCCAAATCAATCCATGGCGAGCCCATATGATATCATGGATGACTTCATCGTTCAAGGGAATTCATAGTCCAGTAACTGCGTTGGCATTCATCCCACATCTCTCATCTCTGGCTAAAAGGCTCCTGGCCTGCACTAAGAAATTAGATAGACCTCAAGTTTAAAGTGCCACGATCGGAACAGACTCTGTTTCAAACAGATACGCTCGGCTATTTGAGAAGAGCTGGACAAAAACCACATAAAGACCTCCGGCCCGCATTGAGATATGCAATGATTTGATGTGCTTGAATCCAGCGGCCTGAGAAGAAAGTAATTTCTCTAAGAGCGTCATTTTCAAATGCTTGTTAGCTGGATCAAGCTGCTTTGTGATAATCTCTGTTAATTACTTCTGAGTAAATGTTCCAGAAGAGAAGAAGAACACATTCATCAGGAGAAATTCCCTTAAAGAGACAGTTCACCATTTAGGCCGTGTGTCCATCAAATATAATACAGCCTTTCCAGAGGTTAGCATATTTTCCCAATTGCTTTCAATGGGAGCGTTGCGTTTTTTAAACGCCAGCAGCGTGACAAAGCATCGAGCGTCTATTTCAGGTTTCTCTGCATTTTTTACCGGTCGCAGAGAGTTGTTCTCTAGAAGAATGTTCTACTTTGGGTAAAACGCAGCGCTCATCACTGTCACTTTTTACCTAGCCGTCCAATCACAGTAGAGGAGGGGCAAATATCACACCGACCAACCGTCACATTCTCCTTGCACAACAATAACAAACAACAACAACAAGCACATCTCTTCATCCAAAACTAGTGCCAGATCAAGTACGTTACACTGTGCTGACATTTTTATATTCAGAAACTGCGAAATCAGATACTAGTAACAGTTCTGTGGATATTCCGTATCATAGCATATATAGCGTCTCAAATAAATAAAAAAAGGCTGCGATGCCGAAGTGCTAACAAGCGTCCGCAGCAAGGTGTTTTCAGAAGAGCCCTGGGGTTTTCTGCTGGCTAGTCACCGTCAAATTGTTTCAAACCTGTATGAATTTCGGAAGTGGAACAAAAATTTTTTTCCCCCCCACAAATTATATTATATTTTGAAAAATGCAAGTTTTTTTTGTCCATACAATGAAAGTCAATGGGGTCCAATATTGTAAAAAAAAAAAAGAAAAAAAAAAGGCATGAGCAGTTTGGATGTCTAAACCTTTTCATCTACGATCGACTGACTGGTTCTAAGGCTGTTAAGATCACAGGTGGCTCAGTGTTGGCAATGCCACTCTCCCTCACAGACTAATGATGTATGACACATGGCACAAGTATGGCTCATTGCCCAGCACTGAAACCGCTGTGTTTGCCATAGTTTAAAGTCAGCTGCTGAATATAATGATGCTGTTGCGTTTCCCTTAAAAAACAAAACAAAAAACAGATAAAGTGAAACTTGTTTTTAGCAATGAACTACACAGTTGCTGGATTTTGTGCCAGAACTTCATCCATCAAAATAATTAACATGCATTTTTTTTGTTTTTTTTTTGTTTAAAGACCAACAACATTTACATTGCATTAATGCATCTGACACTCATCCAAAGCGATGTACACTGCATTCAAAATATACATTTTTATCACTTCATGCATTCCCTGGCAACCAATCTCATGACCTTGGTGTTGCTATCGCCATACTCTTCTTTCTGAGCTACAGAGATGAAGAAAATCCAAGGAACGACAGTTTCTCAAAGTGACTGACACTCTATTGACACACTATAGAGGGGTCCGACCCCTTCCGTTCCTCGAGGAAATCTTAATTAGATCCGAGGAGGTCTAAGGATTATCTGTTATTTTCCACACTGTCTCCATTTTGCTTCCGTCTCTCAGCCGGTCGCTGTAACTCCACACTGAAATGCCACCAGACGAGCACATCCACAATATGCTTAGTTTACTCGGGAAGTGCTGAAGCAGGTATTCTGCGGCTAATGCGGTGTGGAAAGGTCCTCTGGGATGGGAAACTCATTTTTTTATTTTGTTTTCAGCACCTTTGGAGCATTTCCCAGGAACAATTATAGTTAACATGAAATGGCTTTTGCAACCATTTTACTGCTGTAAGGTGAAGCATTTTCAAGTGAGATTAGAAGAAAAATGATTTTCATGATTGGGTCATGAAAAGTAGGGGAAATATACCAGTGTTGCCTCTTCATATCTACCATGATTTGCCATTATTGCAGCAATATTAAACAACATTAATTACAGCATTGAATATTGGCAAGATTTTAGAAAGTTTGCATTACCTACAACCATGACTACTGTACATACACAGCTAGTTGGCTATTGGTTAAAATGATTTTGCCTTCCCAGATGTATTTTCACGGCCTGGATGAGGGGTTTTCAAACTTCCTCAAGGAAGTGCAAGGTGTTCAGAGAAAAATACTGTAAAGAATGTAAATATAAAAATAAAAACAAAATAATAAAAATATTATTTATTTTATTAAACATTTATTCTATTTTCACTCATAGATTTATGTTCATCTTCAGGTTCATACATCTAATCGTACAATGTATTGTGGGTAGAAAAACTAGTAGTCAAACTAATATAAAGAACAAATTCCAGATAATTTTGTACATATGAGTTTGCATTTTCTCATCTCACTTGCACAAAAACTGATTCAGTATTCAGTATATTAAATATGCTTGATGTATTTAATCTCACTTTATTAACCAATGTCTATGCTGCTGACCTTCGATGATCCAATTCAACTACTAATAAGCAAAAATGACTTTAGATAAAGATCACATTTTGTTTTTATTGCTGAAGTAAGAGTGTTGAAGTTTCCTCTCCTGCGATCCAGAATAGTGTAGTGCATGGATGACGTACATTTCTAGGCCAACTAGAAAGTTAGCTTTAAACATGTTCCCTCTACAAAATCCCAAATAATATTTATCCATAGGCTTTTGGATTATCGCAAAAATAAACTCTGTGATCAACTAAAGTTTATGATTCTTACATGTTTTGTCTATCAAGATCATTTTCACAAATTAACACAACTTTTATGAATTTTGAATACAAAAAGCTAAAGGTAGGTAACGCAAGTAACGCAAAAGTAAGTTTTAGGGAGTAACGCAATATTGTAACGCATTACTTTTAAAAATAACTTTTCCCAACACTGTATATATATGAGGATCGCCACATTTGTGTGGTCCATGGCATCAAAAAGTTTGAAAACCCCTGGCCTAGATCAGATGACAACAGTTAAAAAAGTAAAAAATTGTTTGCGAGGTACTCAAATGTGTATTAAGAAAGTAAAGAGGGTCAATTTTAATTTCATCTTCACTTTAAAGCACTTGTCACGTTTCAGAACAGGCATTTGGCACCGCGCGCCACGTGTGTCATTCATTGCGTTAGACAGCCCACAATTGCTCTTAGTCACCATTAATAATAGCCAACAAATGCTCACTGGGTTCATTTGTGCTTTTTAACTTAGACTGTGTGTGTGAGTGTTTCACAGAGGAGAACGGGGCCCACACACACCGAGGATTCACTTGAGCCCGCCCACGCGCTCTCTAAACCATCCTATACGCCGTCAGGAGCGGAGATTGTGTGAGTGGAGCTCCCATGTGGCTTCACATTTCATTTACAAGGCACTTGCCTCTATTTTTCCGCATGTCATTCTGTCTCTTCTGGCAAGCACAGGTGCGCAGACACAGAAAATTATGAAGTTATGTTAAAAAATACGTCTCATAATACTGCCTAATGTCAATATATATTTGTATATATAATATTGATTTACCCATCACCCTCACACCTCGTAATATCACAGTCTCTTTGTCCTCATACTGTCTTCGGCCCCTCCTCTACTTTCTTTTCATCCGGCAGCGCGTGGTCTTTGATGGCGGCGAGGGGCTGGCGGTGAACCCAGGGGAGCGGCGGTCAAACTCACAGCCCATGTTCCTCCGTTCAGTAATCCACAGGCTGAGCGATCCGGGAACACGGGGGTCTGTTAATAATAGATCACACAAGTCTAGAATGAGAGACACACATGGAACTGAGGGGGATCTGAGATACATAAACAGCCATGGCAAATATAAGTTAAACGAACTGAAATACACATTTTGGCTCATATTTTGATAAAAATACAAGTCATAATATATATATATTCCCCAATAGTGGATAAGTTGTCAGTAGAATCCTGCTATTTATTTGACACTGACTTGAAAATCTTGCACAACATATCTGTATTAAAATGTACTATTGGGTATATAGTCACCATGAAATAGAAAATTACCATTTTTTATTTATTTATGAAATATAACAGTTATGAATTATTTATCAGTGCACACTATTTTTTTTTTCAATTAATGTACCCTCTGTTTCTTAAAAAAAATCATATAATGTAGTTTCACATTAGGTTTAAAATATACTACTAAACCACTGCTATTGAAAATAAACATTTGTGGATAGACCTCTGTTATATGCTTATGATATAAAAGAAAACTGATTAAGAATGCATAATTGTCAGCTTAACTATTCGATTAAAACATGATCATAAAGAAGTGATTTTTCAGCAGGTCGGATCATAATTAACCTGCAGTGATCCAGAATTAATTACTGTCACCTGATGAGCAATTAACTTCCTCTTTAAACGTTCACAGGGCGTAAACGCACTCTTTCTCTTCTTATGCGAGCATAAAAGACGCATTAAATCACTTTACATTAAACTAATACACATTTACTGTGTTTTAGCTTTTTGTATCAAAATGAGCAAAACAGAGAAGCCTTTATCCACGCTTTGGGGTAAGATTTTACGCTTTATTCTCTTGAAGTAAAGCATAACATCAAACTTACTAACATTGGATGGTTGATCGATCCACGACACGTTTTTTAGGTTGTGAACTCAATGAATCTAATAAAGAAGAGTCCTTCAAGACGGATGATACGAACCATCAACACCAGCTGGCACTTAGAACGGTTCGTTCAGTTATTATTGAAGTAAACTTGAAGTTTTACCAGTAATGGTTGCCTTTAACTCGTTAATATTTACTTTGAAGATGTGTCTGGGTCACACCGCCAAAGATGAGTTTAATATTGTCGAGTTGATCACTGGTGAGGGCAACAACAGCGCGAAAGCGGTCCCCATCGCAACACTACACGCCAAATCCATGCCTACGGTAAGATATTACTTAATTTGCATATAATATTAATTCAATTTTAAGTGTATAAAGCATAATTGTATTTAATTAAACATTAACCCTGTACTGTCATTCCAGTGTACAAATTTAAGCTCGCTCGTTAAAAATACCCATAATGCCATGAGCATTTTCACTATTTTTTTTTTGCCTTGACCCAATTTGTTTTAATAAGAATTCAGACAATATTGTTTACCACTACTTTATCGATTCTTATAGGGATACGTTCACCCAAAAATGAAAATTATTTCATTACTTACCCTCAGGTTGTTCCAAACCTGTAAAACTGACTTTCATCTTTGAGACACAGAAGATCTTTTTGATGAAATCTGTTAACTTTCTGTCCCTCCATTGACCGCTATGCAACTACTACTTTGAATTTCATGAAGAGATTGTAAAACTAATCCATATGAATTGAGGGGTTTAGTCTTTTCTTTTCTTTTCTGAACAGACTTGATCACTTTATGATTAACACATTGAATTTAGGCTTTTCACATAAACGATCAACTTTCACATCAGTTGTGGTAAATGGAAGCTCAAGCATGTTCACTTGATGTGTGAGAACAATGAGGTTCATTCTTGTTACACAGCACGTTTGAGCTTCCGCAAGAACCAATGAGATTTGTTCACGTGTGTTAAGCCGGTTCGGTTGAGCTTTTTTATGTTCGCTGATCAATGTAAATAAAAGCTAAATTAAATTTGTTCACCCTTTTAAAGCTTATTCTGAACACGCGTATGTACAGTACCCATAACATGTTACTTCCACAAATCCATGTTCCTCATGAGATTGCATTCTCCATCAGGTCAACCTGTCTGGCTTGGATCTTCATCCACCTGTGACCTTTCGCCTGAAGCATGGCTCTGGGCCGGTGTATGTCGGAGCAGAACATGTGGCCCGTGAGTGGCCACTTCAGCTCTTTTAACTGCCACTTTCTTTAGTTAAACTACAATTAAGTCATTGAGTCCTGTCAAAATCTCTTCCAGTGGAGGAGTATTCTGATGAAGAGCTGGATGAAGAGATGGATGAGGAGGAAGAAGAGGAAGATATTGAAGAATCACCGGTTAAGAAAGTGGCACCAAAAAATGGTGCTGGCAAAGTAAGGCCTCGTCTCATAGGTCACATATCATTTACCGGTAAATTAAATTGTGCCATTTCACACTGCTCCCTTTTATTTTTAAAGCGAAAGAAGCCGGAAAAGGGAGAAGATGAGTAAGTTAAATCTGACATTGTTTCATTTTTTTTTTCTTCTGCAAAGCAAACTAATCAAATGTTTCCTAAATGCAGGGATGCCTCAGATGGTGACAATCCACCTAAAAAGGTTCCTTATTTCTTTCTATATATATATTTTTTTTTTTGAAAGTGCAAATGTATAACATTGTTTTTGTTTCCTTCAGGGTAAAGGAAGGGGGCGGAAGCCACAAGCTGCGAAGGTGTGACAAGGCAAGGACCTGCAGATGACTGCACTAGATTGATCATGTAGTGACTCGGGCATTGATCATGTTCTCTTATTGCAGATGTGGATGGGCAGTGCTGCGTTCCCAGAAGGCTGCTGCTGGACATTTGAGTTGGGAGCTCAAATGTCTCACCATGGTCCCAATGTATGCTTCATATCAATAAAACTGTTGGAGGGGAGAGCAAACTTGTGTCATTTGATTTTATCCATGCAAAAAGTATGACTGGGTTTATGTAAATCGGTCTGCAGCTGTTAATGCAACCGAAGCTCCAATTAAGAAATTTAGAGTAAAAATTTGGGTTAAATACATTTACAATGGAAGCAAATCGGGTAACTCTAAACCTTAAAATACTCACTTCAATAATACAGCCCCGAAACATATAGTATGCATGTTAAATATAATTTTTGGCATGAAAATCACTGTAACCACTCCACAACCTTAAACCAAATTACTTGCTACAAAAACAATTTTTTCTGTGTTGTATGCTATGACTATTGTCAGCTCTCAAATGAATTGTTTGTGTACCTCTTTCAAACGAACGTTCTTTGGATAAAAGCATTTGCTAAACACCACAACTTCATTGCCATGACAAGTGACTTTGCAGTTCAAATACAAGAGCTTTATTAAAATAAGCATTCAATTTCTGCTTTTAAAACCTCCCCAAGTGGCCATATTTACTTTGTTCTTGCAACTGTAACCTCAATTGATTTGAGAGACAGTCAAAATTAGTGTTAACATTAAATCACAAATGATTTAGCTTTACTAACTGGAACCTTCCTTCAACTAGCCTGGATGCATTTTTCTCTATCCAAGCAACTTGGTGGATTGCTATAGAGCACAGGTGTGTTTATTGGCTTCAAAAACCTCCTCTGGTGTCTAAACTATCTTTTTTTCCTTCCTAGGCCAATAAGTTAATGATTCAATTGGAGAAACAAGACCAGTCTCTATTATTTTGGACATCCTCTGCTTTGTAAAAAGCTCAATTTCAGCTGTTTTCCTCTGTGAATGTGATGCTCTTCTCCTCTGAAAGGTCAGAAGCAAATACCAATGATTCTGCTCGACGTTTTTATTTACATCTGTTGGAGTTCAACAAATTTGCACTGACTGCTGAGAGGGAAAGAGAGCGCTCACTGGTCAAGATTCATTTACCTGACCTGAAGCCCCCCACGGGTATCAGCATGGCTCAAATAAAGGGCATGTTTACAGTGAGAATTTTAGGAATTAAATATGTTCGCTTTAACATCTTTATTTATGTGTACAAACAGTGCTCAAAATAAATCCTCAGTGTATTTGTGCTTCCAGTTAAATCTTCCAGCTTCATTCTGGACAGGTGCGATTCTCCACACAATCTATCCTGTTAGGAGAGAGAAAAAATAGTGACTAAATGATTTACCTCCTTTCACAATTAAATATAGTTATTGTTCAGCTGTCATTTAAAGGGGTCATACTCCTTTTATAATGCCAAAAATTGCAATTTTCCACTCTCTATGACCCTAAAACTATTTTTTTTTTGCAGCTGTGCCTTAAAGACTTCCATGTAAACATCCACTTTGCATATGAAATTAGCAATTAGCAATAGCCTGCATTACATTGTGATAGGATCACAAAACAATCCAGGCTGAACAATCCATGCTTCTGCTTCTCGCAATAAAGAAAAGACTGCAGGTAATATCCTCTAAGTATTCCTCTAGACTAATTTGTTAACCGACAGAAAATGTTGTCGACATGCAACATGAACACAAATCCAAGGTTTTCTGACAATACTGACATCAGTTTTGAGTTCTCAAAGTTAAAGTACGTTTCAGTACAAACTGTCTCAAAATATCAAGGAAAATTAGGTTCCTCATCATATGACCCCCTTAAATGTAAAGCAGGCCAGTGCAGTTTTAAGCTTAACCTTGTTGAGTCTTCTAGTCGTTTTCAGTTTTTTTGAGGTACTTCTTCATCACGGAGTTGACATCCTCGCTGCCCTCGGCTTCCAGCCTCTCTCCTTGAGGCCCACGGCGCTTCTGAGATCCACCAGAACTTGAAGAGTCTGAGTCTGACTCCCTACGTGACGCTCTGGACGGCGGCAACTCCCCAAAGTGCACGCTGAGGGCTCGTCTCTGGCCCGTTCTGGAGCCGCTAGAAGCCAGACTGCTGGTGGACTGCGCTCGTCGGATTGCTGGGAGAATGTCTGAGCTGGTGTCCCCCGCATCGACTCCGGCCCTCTCCTGATTTCCAATGAGTCTGCGATTCTGGAACACAAGGGGTTCTGCTCCAAATTGCGACTCCCCGGTTTCGGCCACCAGGCCACCAAGTAGACGATGGCGGATTGGTTGATAGGAGCCAAGAGGAGGCATGGCTTTCGAGCTGGGCTCCTCTTCCCCTTCCTCAGGGATGGCGAGGTTGGACAAGTGGCGGCGGGAACTTGAGGTGGAGGTCACGGAGGCGAGGGAGTCACAGGAGCTGAAGCGGTTCATCTTTCCTGTGGTGGTTGTGGTGGTGGAGGAGGTTGGGCTTGTCTCGGATAGGGAGCGGAGGCTGAAGGCACGGGGCAGTTGGGGACTGGGAGGTTTCAGTATGCCGGTTCGAGGCAGGTCCTCCAGACCTTCCTCTGCTTCTAGCGACAGCGCCGAGGCCCTGCGGCGTAGGGTGGAGGCCCCTGTCGTCTGATAGATAGGAAGGGACACTGTGCTACCCTCGCCTGCCTCAGAGCCTCTTTCCCACCCAGCGCGCTTCTTCCTCAGACCCTCCAGAAGCTCAGATAGGGCCGTGGATGACGACGCTCTGCCAAGACCTCCAGAACTTTCTTTGACATCTTCGTCCATGTCTTGCGTGCAAGATCTATCGTAGGAAATAAAAGACAATAACAAGGCATATATGACTATGGATTGTTGTCAGTCTGTTGTCATTGTTTACTCGCCCTCATGTGTAATTAATGTATAAGAGTTTACACATTTGTTTTTTTAGCTTCCATGGAACACAAAAGGAGATGTTTTGTAGTATCTGAAAAGACACGACTAATTGACATTTATGTCAATCTTTACATAGTCATAGGCTACACTATGACTATGCATAAGGCAGACCAAATTGGAAACATTTTTGCGAAGTCAGAAGTCTATTTCTTCCAGATTTCCAAGAGTCTGTAACAGTCTGACAGGAAACAAGGCCTCGTTCACGAAGACCGTCAGAATGAGCAACTGAACAATAGATTTAAAAGTTTTTTACATTTACATTTACGCATTTGGCAGACGCTTTTATCCAAAGCGACTTACATTGCATTATCCTATACATTTATACATAGGTATGTGCAATCCCCTGGGATCGAACCCACAACTTTGTGTTGTTAACGCAATGCTCTTACCACTGAGCTACAGGAAAGCCTTTTTAAGCTGAAATCCAGCGTTTAGTTGCTAATGTGTTTTTAATGCAGACTTTTGCGCCATTATTTGCTTTAACTTTTATGCCGATCTTGAATGAACAACGTATGGTTGTCTTAAAAAGGTGGTTGTTAACAAGTTGTTAAATGGAACTACAGGTTAAGGACATTACCGCTTTCATAGCCTCGTGTTTATAAGCATGTTCTTGCAAGCTCATTTAGCTTTTTAATTCGGCCGATTGTATTTAGGCTTCAAAATTCATTGTGATCATTTGTGAAGAATTTTATGATGAACAAAACGTCTCGGAATCATAAACTTTTCTTGGAGATTATTTTCTGCTATAATCCAAAGGCCAATGGAAAAATAATCCTATTGGGTTTTTGTCAGAGTTGACTTTCATTTTACAGAAATAATGACCTCCTCCTATAAATAATTCTCCTTTTGTGTTTCATACAGAATTGGAGGCATGCGATACCACCATTATGCTCCAACTGTGTCTTCTAAAAAATGACAATTTACCCAATCTGACCTGATCGTGTTACCTTGTTTATTGAAGTACACTAGTGCTGATTGGCTTTTGTTGCTATGTTACCTGAAACTGTAGGTGCTCATCGTGTCGGTGACAGACTGACGGCCAGAACTGCTTCCTGCGTAAGGAGAAGTTCCACCTCCTCGGCCTCCTCGCGGCACACCCGCCCAATGACGGATCCCTTCACCAACGTCTTCGGTCCCCACACTGGACCCGACACTGGACATGGTGTCGCTGAAATTCAAACCCCACGTCACTCAATTTTCCAGTGTAAAAATTATATAATGCCTTTCATCGGAAAGATCAACAGTTATGCAACATGCTCTCACAGCGCAAGCGATCGAATCAATATAAGCCTGTATCAATGCATACAGAATATGATATGATATAATATGATCATGCACATGGCTTGAGATGAGATCTCTCATGATGGGTGCTGTAATGCCACACACGAGGGTGATATTAGCTCTGATTTCCTCATTGCTACCCAGTAGGCCATGTGTGTTCAGTGAACTGTGAGTTCATTAGTCTTGAGAGCGCTGTCATCTTCAGGGCTCGTAGGGGCACAACGCACTGATCCACAGCCTGTTTACAGACTTACTAAAGCTGTTTGCCTGAGATCCCAGAACATAAGCTTTGATCCAAGAGCTAGTGAGCTGCCTTGCTGCTTATTGACTAAACAGGCAGTTACCTTTAATGGAGCATCCTACACTAAAAAGAGGGTTTTCATAGCGATGCAATAGAAGAACCATATTGGGTTCACCAAAGAACCTTTCTGTGAACAATTATTAAAAGGCCCATTTTGTCTAAATGTGAAGAATATTTTAATAATCTGAAGAACCTTTTATTCATTATAAAGAACCTTTTGTGCAATTCAAAGGATCCATGGATGTTAAAGGTTTTCATGGAACCATCAATGCCAATAAAGAACATTTATTTTTACATTTTGAATTTGAAGATCAAGCTAAATCGTACTTGATTTGTCTTCCAGAAAACATGTAAGCATCTTTTGTTGCTTCCGAAGTAGAGTACTAAATGAAAAAAATGTACGAAAAAAATGGGAAATCTTCATCCTGTTCAAAAGTTTTCACCCCCAAGAACCATCGTGGATCATCCAGGTAACGCCAAACAGTATTAAGAATCAAGGGTATGTAAACTTTTGAACAGGGTCATTATTAAAAATGCAGCAATATTTTTTTTTGTCTTGTGGACTATATGTAAAAATCATGGAAGGGAAAAATAAAGGACAACATCTCATGTACTTTTCAGTACTGAATAAAAAAATATATTTATAATTAGCATTCAGCTAACTTGTTTGTTGCAATGCATTGTGGGATGGATTCATCTATGGATGGATGGATACACGTGACACTGCCTTAGAATTTGCTCAAAACAAGTGATCTATCTTTTAGAAACCCTTTCGTGTTGTGTGCACACCTATAATTCCTTAAATTATAGGTCACTATAATTTTGCAACAGAGATATTGCATCAAACTTATTCTATCTTCCAGAAGCTTTTACCCAAACATGCACAAGAAAGGTAACAAAACCGATGTTAATTTGCTTGCATATGCCATGGGTTCTCTCCTACCCTGCTCTTGTAATCGGTCTCACCACGTTCGTACAGAGATTTAAGAGCCAAAGCGCTGAGCAACCGCAACACAGTTCATTTTTCCCCTTTTCGCCTTCACAGACAATTGAAAGAGAAGAGACGCAGGGGGTCTCGGCTAACGCACATGCATTATTCAGGAGACAAAGCATATCACAGCTGGTGAACTTTTAAAAGGACTCTCTAGCACAGAGGAAAGCTTCTTGTATTTAACAAAGCAAAGTGAAGTGGCAGTGTGGGTACGTGGCGGTTTGCGTTCAACGAGTAGGTGTCTGTTCACATCCGCTCAACAGAGACTCTCCACCATCTTTATGTCGTGTGAAAAGAAACTGTGACCTTAAATCCACACACACTTACAGTACTGAGCAACAGGCTAAAGCAAGCCACATTAACAGCCAAACGCAGCGTTGGCCCATCAATTTTAGCTTGTCAGTTTTTGATGGGGAATTTTTAGGCCAGCGAGAGAAGGATGGTTATGTGTTAGACTCCGCCAAAACCATTAGGCCACGGTTCACAAAGAGATGCCGTGCATTTATATGCAAAAAAGAAATCGTATGCATAAAGCAGTACATTTCATGTTGCAGCAAACGTTAATGTGTTATGCAACTGGAGCCGGAAAATATAGGGAACATATTTGCAATAATTTTCCTGGCAATATAAAATTTAGCAACATCCTTGATGACTTTAATGCACTTTTTATTAGGCTGTTAAGTTTCTTTCAGACTGTGTCATTAAACTAGTCCCACGAGCGATTTGTGAGTATAATGAGAGTAATACTGAGAGTAATATTTTAAGAGCAGATATAAACACTATCTGTGTTTACTACTTTTAAGTTTAATTTTAATAAATTAAAATGTATATCGTAACAAAATAAAATTACAAAAATTACAATTTGATTTTTTTTTTAATGTAATTATAAAAATATATTTATTGAAGGTTTAGAATACTTTTTAGGTTAAAATATCAATTACTAAAAATCATTAAAATTGCATATCTTTAAAAGTAAAAATTCTATAAATTCAAAGGAAATCACTTTTCCCCCCTATATCGTCCAGTTCAATACAAAACCATTGGTATAGTTTGAAACCCCCATTCATCCGATTGCTCATTCCCAAACGCAGAACACAGAAAATGAACATGGATGCACGGTAGAGAGCAACAGCAGGATGGGGAATGGAGTGCTTACAGATCTTTCCTTTTAGAGAAGGACTCAACAGCCGTCTGCACACTGTGTGAAGAGGAGACGCAGTCAGAGACACAGGAGAGGCATGGGAAGCTCAACTGGTTGGAGGTATGAGCATGGCAAGCATATATAATTTTTTAGGGAAGTCTGGAGGAGAAGATCAAAGTCTGTGAACTCTGATACGGCATTTTACTATGGGTGTCGAGGGAGGAAGGCATTATTGAAGCGTTTATAGTAGCTAAGTTTAGCCTTGATTTTGGGGCGTGAGGAAAATCTCTTCACATTTCAGCTCAACTGAAAAAGAATGAAAGCAATTAAAAGTAACAGCAAGAAGTAAAACTTTAAATCCAAAGGGGACACAAACAAACACACACACACACACACACACACACACATAATACATTTAAGTTATAAATATAAATATGATTTATATTTAAATATATTTAGGCTAAGTTACAAATAAAATAAAATAAAC
This sequence comes from Phoxinus phoxinus, assembly GCF_949152265.1. Taxonomy (NCBI): domain Eukaryota; kingdom Metazoa; phylum Chordata; class Actinopteri; order Cypriniformes; family Leuciscidae; genus Phoxinus; species Phoxinus phoxinus. The sequence continues at coordinate 4,949,418 of NC_136898.1, forward strand.
TGGTCCAAACTCTTCTGTTGGGCAACAATCGCACAAAGCATGATGGGATGTACACTGTGTCCACTGGAAATTGTACACCATACAGGCAACTTTAGCATAATGTTTTCAACACACTATGATTTGGAACACACCAATCACAATCTTGAATACTATATAGTATGTATAGTATGCAAACTAGGTTTCAGACAGTAGCTAGCTACATTTACATGGACACCTTTTGTTTCAATCAGTGAATGATGAATCGGAATTTAGTGTTCACTTGAATGTAGTGTTCACTTGAATGTAGTGTTCACTTGAATGTAGTGTTCACTTGAATGTAGCGTTCACATGAATGTAGTGTTCACATGAATGTAGCGTTCACATGAATGTAGTGTTCACATGAATGTAGTGTTCACATGAATGTAGTGTTCACATGAATGTAGTGTTCACATGAATGTAGTGTTCACATGAATGTAGTGTTCACATGAATGTAGTGTTCACATGAATGTAGCGTTCACATGAATGTAGTGTTCACATGAATGTAGTGTTCACATGAATGTAGCGTTCACATGAATGTAGCGTTCACATGAATGTAGTGTTCACATGAATGTAGTGTTCACTTGAATGTAGCGTTCACATGAATGTAGCGTTCACATGAATGTAGTGTTCACATGAATGTAGTGTTCACATGAATGTAGTGTTCACTTGAATGTAGCGTTCACATGAATGTAGTGTTCACATGAATGTAGTGTTCACATGAATGTAGTGTTCACATGAATGTAGTGTTCACTTGAATGTAGCGTTCACATGAATGTAGTGTTCACATGAATGTAGTGTTCACATGAATGTAGTGTTCACTTGAATGTAGCGTTCACATGAATGTAGTGTTCACATGAATGTAGTGTTCACATGAATGTAGTGTTCACATGAATGTAGTGTTCACATGAATGTAGCGTTCACTTGAACGCTAAATAAAGTGATCGGGTTGGTAAGTATGCGTGTTTATACGTCACAAGCTTCAAATCGGAATTGATTTTTTTGACACGCGTACACTGCATGAATATACAGACTACATTGCTTCTTTATCTACTTCAAGCCCTAATTATTAGATGACAAGCACATGTAATGTTGTGCCATCCTCCTTACATTAATCAAGTAGTTAAAAACGTCCCTTCCTGCGTCTGTGGATGAGAGTCCGGAACAAGGACTGGTGGGACGTTGTCACCAACCGCTCATTCCACACGTCATTACGGTATCTCCACATCATTGCACATGCGCAGTACTTTCCAGTTTCGGTTTTCAATCCGATCAAGTGTTTACATGTCCTCTCGATCGGATTAGAAAAGGTTTAAATCACCCCTTACAATACGAATGAAATTTTTACTGGATTTTTCCAATTGACGTGGTAACGTGACTTTTATGCGTGACCGACTGTGCTACTAGTCCGCTTACAATCCATGTAAACGCAGACAGTGTCCCCTTGCTATGCTACACTGAGGAATGCAAACGAAAATGTAAACAGAAAAGGTCAGGCGCACGTCGCTAGCGATACCTTTCAGAATCACTTTCATCGCTGGACTCCACCTCCTCCAGCGCAGCTTGTAGATCAACGATACGCCGGATTGATGTCTCTAGATCAGCTTGCAGGGTCTGTCTTACTGCGCTAAGCTCTTCCACTTGCATTTCCTGGAAACAGATAAGACAAGATACAATCAGATAATGTGTGACAGTCACGCTGGATCTCCAGAGGAATAAAGACCTTGCATCAGGACAAGAGAAATCATTATCCAAGTGTTTAATCTCAAAATATGTCCAATTAATTAACAGCTCTCGAAGGCTGGCATTATTACCACACCGCTCATATTTTCTTAAGAAAGCATATAAGTGTGGCTAAGAGGTTATGAATATGAGACCAACAGAGTTGTTTTCATCCTTTTAACTTTAACACCAAAAACAACACAATTAAAATGAAAACATAAACATAAAAAAAAATAAAAGCGTTAAAATATTTTTTTTTTTTCATGATTAATATTTTTTTACAGTATACAGGTGAAACATTTAATTCATCCTAAAATTCAATTTGGCTTAACATTTTTTATTTATTTTAAGAGCCACTAAGAATATATATATATTTAGAAAATTGCATATTGAAAAGAATGTTCAAAGAAATTTTAAACAAAAACAAGTGAGAACCAACTAAATATCAATGTATGCTTTTTCATGTGAGCTTTTTATGCATAGTATGTTTTTTTGTTTTTTTTGCATAGTAAAATAAAACCTGTAGCTGAAGTTTGCCTTTTTTGCCTAAATAAGTTTGTAAAACACCTCAACCAAGTTCGGTGTTTTGTTCTTCCCTCACATTTAAAATATTTAAAAAACATGAAATATTTTCCACATATTTTGATGGTTTAATTGCGTCATTAAAAACAAATATATCTTCCAAACTTCACTTTTGGCCACTAATGTACAGTATATATACATTTGTAAGGAAAAAATTACATGAAAAGTATATTTCTCCTTTATTTATCAATTTTAATGTACATTTATATTATATTTAAATTAAATTTAAAATACAAAATGAATTTAAATTTAAAATCCTTATTGTACTGGGCTTAATTTATACAGAGAAAAATAAAATCATTAAATTACAGTGTTTTTGTTGGCAAGCCTTTCTCTTTAACTTCTGAAGTGCTTGTTTGCTAAAGGACAATCTTGCGCTATCGACCGCGAGCTCTTGTTTACAGAATAATTTGATAATGAGCGCTCGAGAGCCAGTGGAGCGACTGATTACACGATTCATTTTCCTCTTCCCTTCTTTGTCCGTCCCCAGTCTCATGCTCTCCTGGACGAGCCGACACTGTCTGTCTATGATTAATTCCCATTGTCTCCTCAAGGTTATTGATACAACAAATCCCATTCCTCTCCTCTCATCTCCATGACAACCACACCTTCGCTGTTGCCCCCTCCCTTTCATAACCAATAACCTGGAGAGCCTCAGCATGTGTGTGCGCGTGTCTTAGCATCGGGAAGGAACGCATCCCAGACTTCACTCTTTGTGTATGCGCCAGGCATCGGTAACACTGTAGCTAATATTCATAATTTGACTCTCAGAACGCAGGTCAAAATGCATTACACGCCGGCAGGTGCTGTACTGACGCAGGGACTCCTCTGTGTTAAATGATGAATATTTACAGGTTTTTCAGGAGAGTTCGGTGTATTCTCCCGGGCAATAACGTGTCAGGCTCGTGGGCGGCCACTAAGAGGAAAATGCACCGAGCGGCTGTAGATATGAATACATTAGTTATGAGGACAGTTTCACAAAAGCTGTTCAATTTTAACGTACATTCTCAAGACAAATTCAAAGATCAAAAATGATTGCAGCATTTTTAGTTTTATGATATAACAAAAATTAAGTATTTTACAACTGTTTTTGATTTTATTCTTAGGGATATATCAGTTATTGTCCCTTATTTGATTTTATTTATTGGCATTGACTGATATAAATACACATTACCATACAATGGGTCAGTAAGATTTTTTTATTTATTAATATTTATATATATAAATCTTATATATTTCTTGAGCAAGGATGCATTAAAAGAATCAAAAGTGACAGTGAAGAAATTGATAATGTTACAAAAGATTGTATTTCAAATAAACGCTGTTCTTTTGAACTTTATGTTCATCAAAGCACCTTAAAAACATTTCACGTGAGCTAGTGCTTCAAAAATATGAATAAATTATTTTGTGTTATAGTTAATTAATAATAATTGTAAAATATTAATATTACAGTTGCTTTCAACATTGATAATAATAAGAAATGTTTCTTGTGCAGTAAATCAGCATGATTAGAAAGATTTCTGAAGGATCATGTGATGCTGAAGACTGGAGTAATGATGCTGAAAATTCAACATTGCATCACAGGAATAAATGACATTATACAATATATTTAAATAGAAAATAGCTGTTTTGAATTGTAATAATATTTCAGAATATTTTTTATAAATTAAATGCAACCTTGGTGAGCATAAGAAATGTCTTTCAAAAACAAAATCTTATTAACTATATATATATATATATATATATATATATATATATAGTGAAAAATAGTGTGCTACTTCATCAGCTCCATCAGTGAGGTATGTTAGTGTGTGTCAGTCACCAGCTCCATGCGTCGACGGCTGCTCTCCTGTTCTCTGACACTCAGGTCGTCCATTTCCAGTCTCATATCCGCCAGTCTCTGCTGATAGTATCGTGAGTTCTCCCTCTCTCTGGCCTCGGCCTGGGCCGCCTGCTCCAGCTCCTCACCCAGCCGCACCACACTGTCCCTTAGACGCAGAACCAGGACCTGCACAGCACACACACACACACACACACAGTAAGACTATAAAGATGCTCTCTGAGAATGAGAATAAAGTGGAAGCTGGACTGACCTCAAATCTCTTGACCTGTCCTCTCTGGAACTCCAATTTGTTCTCTTGATCACAGATACGAGCCTCTTGCTTGCTCACGATGCTGCGGGCCACCGTTGACGACTCCAGGAACTGCACGCGTGCCACGCTGGTCTGCAGCTGGAAAGATAAGATAAAGATAAGAATTTATAAATAAAATAAAAATATTAAAATACAATGAAGTAGGCTTATGTGAGATTATAATTTGTGTCCCGAATCATTTGAAAATAAGCGCATTTAAAAGGTGCTCAGATGCAGCATGTTAATCATGCTAGCAGGATGCTAAAACATGCTAGCAATGTGTTAAAATGTGCTTGAAACTTATTAAAACATGTAAGGAACTTGCTAAAAATATATTAGCAACATGTTTAAACATGCTAGCAACATGTTTTCATGTTAAATCATGCTAGCACAGTGTAAATATGCAATATGCTAAAACACAACAGAAAGATGCTAGCAACAGGTAGGCTACATTATGTTAGTGATTTTAAAATATAATAGCAACATACTAAAACATACTAGCAATGTGCTAAAAATGCTGCAACATGTTAAAACATGCTAGAAACATGCTAAAACACATTGGCTATATTAAACATTCAACATCAAAGATGGTTTTTATCTTCTCCTACTTGATCTAGTTTCATATTAGTGTCCTTCATACTTAAATGTACAGTTTATTAACAGAGGCGCAGTACGTAGGCTACATGACATGGTCAGTAAGTATGCAAACTGTGACTCGGTCCATGTTAAACTGTTAATATGTGGCGGTTCCACATGTGAATGAACTAATGGACATCACATGTCTATATCTCAGTGTGTTTGTCTGCAGGTCTGTCTCACCCCCTCCTGTAGGGTCTGTCGCTGTTTCTTCAGTTCTTCCATTTCAGCCTGAAGCTCTCGGATCTGAGAGATATCACTGGAAGACTGGAATAAACAAACATGTTTGGTTGGCTTTGGGATATTTTACATACTTCATACACACATATACACACACATGCACGCACGCTATATGTAACGGCGGCAAGCTAGTAAGAGCCTCCCTGGCCGGGGTTGCATTTGGTGCCGTGACCCGGATGGGAGTGAGGTTTAGGGGGTGAGTGTAATGGAGGCAAGCTAGTTAGAGCTGTGCGAGTAAACCTCACTCCCCTGGCCTCAAGAGGTGCATTAGTGACTAATGCTAGAGGCTGCGGTCTTTAGCGTCCTTGTTAGCCTGGCAGCCTCCCATGTCGGAGACACAGGTTCGAACCCCACTCGCCGTGGGTTGATTAGGACCAGTTACATATATATACATATTAGGGCTGTAAAAAGATTAATCGTGACTAATCGCATCCAAAATAAAAGTTTGTGTTTGCATAATATATGTGTGTGTACTGTGTATAATTATTATGTATAAATACACACACATTCATACATATATTTAAGAAATATTTGCATTTATATACTGTATATACATTTATATAATATAAATATAACCAATTTTTCTTAAAAATATACATGATTGTGTGTGTTTTTTATATATATATATATTTAAACACACACACACACACACACACACACACACACACACACACACACAAGAATCCTGAATATTATAAAAAATATTAATATTAACTAATAAGATTCATTTAAAAATCCTAAATGAATGTTAATAGATCTTCTTTCATAATCTGAAATCAATCCTAATGGGACCAAACAATAAGAATCCTCCGGAAAATCTAATAAAATCCTACTGCATAATTTTTTTGTATTCTCATAGTCATAAACATCAGTATTTTAAATATTTATTTTGCTATAAAAAGAAAACATCTAATGATGTTGCCCAAGGACTGGAAACACTATTAAGGAATGACTCAACTGAAAGGATAAACCATTTTTTTAACCAGTCATCCATTTAGCAAAATGAATCACAAATTTACTCAAATGAATCAGAGAGAGGAAGAGAGGGGATATTTTATGAGAGAGTGCAACGCAATGTGACAAATGATATCATTCTTCACACACTTCCCGACAGAGCTCATTATTAGAAAAGCTGCAGTATTTTGAAAACGACTGTCACAACTCTCCAAGAGTGAAGCACACACATGTATCTCCAGCAGACCTGAGCGATGAGGGCTTTGTGCTTCTGCATGAGCTCGTTGAGGTCCTCCTGGTCTTCCTCCAGCCTCTTCATCAGATCTGTCCTCTCGTAGCGTAGCTGAGCCAGCTGCTCATCCACCTGAGACAACACACAGAGACAGACTCAGATAAACCTCAGACGAGCCCTGTGAACCTTTCGTTTCACGTCTCCGGGCCTCACCAGGCTCTTCTGCCTGCAGATGCTCTCCAGTTCGATCTGAGCGTTCTCCAGCTCCGCAGCGAGAGTCTTCTGAACACTTTCAGCCTCCAACCGTCTGCCTTCACTGTCCTCCAGCTAGAAAACAAATAGATGTATACAAAGTCAAGGTCATCAGATGAAGGTAACCACAGACATCTAATGGGTTATGGCCAATATCAGCATCCTCATAATTTTTAGATGCCTTTGCATTGACAACACAAACTATGCAAACATACACTACTGGTAAGAAAGGTTGGAATAATTCAAATTTTTTTCAAGTTTTTGAAAGAAGTATCTTATGCTCACCAAGGCTGCATTGATTTAATAAAATAAAATAAACAGAAAAACAATAGTAATATTATAAAATATAATTACAATTTAAAATTGTCTATTTTTTAAGACAACAAAGAAGAACATCATGCACAATCAGATAAGCAACATGTGCTAGAACATTACTTAAAGTCACCATGAGATATTAGTGGTTATGGAATTTTTTTTTATACGTGCACATACATTTTTTTTTTTTAATGAATGTGCTCTCATAATCTTTAATCTAAATAACATCCTCTCCCTCTTGCAGCGACATCTCTTCTCTTCTCTGATGATGTGTTTACTGGCGTGAGGGCGGGGCAACCTGTCACTCACATGAGATCCACCAATAGCAAACAACCATCCAATCAATTCCCGATGGACAAAATCAAGTCTCACCCTACATGTTTTTCTTGTTCAGGAAGCAGTTTTACTCAGATATATACGTCACAATAAGGAAAGAAACACTATCATAACCTCCATTTCTTGCTGACTTTAAAATGTATTGGTGCAAATAAAGCTTAAACCACACACACACACACACAACCCCAGCTATATTTCACTGCAATTAAAGGGACAGTTCACCCAAAACTTCGGTTATCATTTTCTCATCCTCAAGTTAAAAACCTTTAAGAATTTCTTTCTGCTGAACACAAAAGAGGATGTTTTGAAGAATGTCAGAAACCAAACAGTTAATGGCCCCATCGACTTCCATTGTGTCCTGACTTCCCCCCCCCCCATACTATAAGTCAATGGGGCCATTAACTGTTTGGTTTCTGACATTCTTCAAAATATTTTCTTTTGTGTTCAACAGAAGAAAGAAATTCATACAGGTTTGGAACAACTTGAGTGTGAGTAAATGATGACAGAATTTTTATTTTTGGGTGAACTATCCCTAAGGGTTTCACAGTGAGACATTTGAAGACCAATAATGCACACAATATAAATGTGTGCAGCGTGTGAGCCATGCTGAGTTAATGCTGGGATGGCAGTGGCACCTGGCAGCGCAGTCTCTCCAGCTGCTCCTTGGCACCGGGGTCATGACCCTGCCCGGGCTGTTCAACGGTGGACAGCAGCAGCTGGGCATCACTGAGCAGGGCATGTGTGCGCTTCAGGTCTCGCTTCAACCTCTTCTCCACGTCAAAGTCTCTGTGGCCCACCTGAGACCAGAGAGAGAGAGAGAGAGAAATCTATACATCACACTGAAGCACAAACAGAGAGCCTTTGCACTTCACAAGTGTTCTGGGAGAAAGACGGGCATCTCTGGGTACCGGCGGTGACTTTCAGACTCAGCTAAGACCATCGAAAGCGAAACGGAGTAATGATGCTGGACACGTGAACACAGAGACACACAAACTCCTGCTTGTGGAAAACAGAGCAAATCCCAGAAGCTCAATAAATCATTATGGCTCCAAATATGAGCGGATACGCAAGGAATGAGAATTTCAAACTCGTGCTCGACAGATGTGGGCTTCTTCAATGGACAGATATACAGAAATCAGGATGGCCAATAGCTAATATAATATATGATATAATAAATAAGACTACAAAGACAGCCCATCATGCACAATAACTGTGCGTTCACACCGCCGCCGGCGAGAGCGTCAAAGTGGCCAGAAGACATTCATTTTCAATGAGAGCTGGCGGCGAGCTCCGGCAAGGGCGGCGCGGCGCATCTTGGACGGCGAGGAGAGTTGAAGTCAGGTCAACTTTATGGTAATGAGCGATGACGCGGTTCGGTGGGAACCAATCGGAATGTAGAAGTGCTCCGTTTGAGAGGATTCCAGGGAACACAGTGTAAACTTCGGTTCCGACACATTAGTTCCAAAGCAAAATAGAGGAACGGGTTGATCATTTGAATTTGATAAGGCGCGCAACACTATTCATAGGCAAGATTTTCGCGCTAAAACGCTTGTTTTTCAGCGGGAATAACAAAAGCCACACCACACAAATGGCTTTTAATTGGTTTATTTCGTTAGCAAACATGTCACTATAATTGTTAAGTTCTTTCCATCGATCAATATTCTGCAAAAATAACGATCGACATGTTTGTTTGCTTTGCGGCCCCTTTAAGTAAAGTTTAAAAAAAGAACAAGCATTCGATCTACGTCAGAGCATCAGAGCGGCACGAATCTTTTCACGGCGTCGTTGGCGGTGCGGCGAATTTTGCCGCTCTCGCCGGCGGCGGTGTGAACGCACGGTAAGACCAGCAACATGTATTAAAAATTATTAATTATATTTACTAAATAACAATATTTACAAAATATTATCTTATCTTATATAATACATAGAGAAGACTACAAAGATGGAAATCACAATATAACATAATATAATATAATATTATAAGACTACAAAGATGAATATCATGCACAATAAGATCTGCAACATTTTTACAGAATGGAGAGAACATTATGTGAAATCTCAAGTAATGCACAAAAAATAAGTTTGAAGGTTGGGTTGGCAGTGAGTGCACATGCCCTGGAAAAATCCAGCAGGAGACAGCAGGTCAATACATCCATGAAAAGCAGGCGCTTCACACATCCTCTTACTCAATACAATCGTGACTTTGAGCAGCAGTGTTTACGTGCAGCTCGGGTCATAAAGCAGGGGTCGTTGTTAACAGCAGCTGATGAGTAGCTTCATCATATCGATCACGCTTCCAGAGCACAGTCACATTAGAGAGCTCCCTACGGCCCAGGGGCAGGACGTCCAGGTCAATGTGTGTACAGTATCTCTACAGGACCCCTCTCAGCATAGCCACGAGCTATTAGCTAGGCAAATGAGCCAGAGCATGTCCGATGCTATAGATCCTCTAGAACTACTAAACTAACAATGTGCAAATTAATATAGTCCAGCGAACATTTTAAAAGCATTATGTAAAGGTTAAAAAAATAATAATAATGTTAATGGGACATCCTCCTATTATTTATATCTGATACAATGTTGAGAAGTATATACATTTAGTTTATTTTATATATATACACCCTGGAAAATCTTCACCCTTTATTTAATTATTATTATTTTTTTAAATGTGTTTACGATTTTGTAAGCATATTGCGTACTTGTGCTTGAAGTCAATTATTTTATTTGTGATAACGCAATGAAATATAATATCATATAATACAATTATAAATGCCAAATTGTGCAGACATAATGTTTGGCCAGGCTGTCATACAAAGAAATTATGCATATTATGCAATTATTATTATGCAATTATAAATTATGCAAATATATTTTTTGCACAGTGAAATAAACCCTGTAGCTTGCCTTTTCTTGCCAAATAATTTTGTCAGATAAATACCTTAACCAAGTTTAGTGTTTTGTCCTTCCATCATATTGAAAACATTTTTAAAAAAATATAAAATATTTCCCTCATATTTTGATGGTTTAATCGAACTTGTAGGGTCCATTGTAGGGACATTACTTTTGGCTACTACTGTAACTTTATATTATATCACATAAATACAATAAGTTGCTCCACGTATGAAATGACTTTACTTTCGGGCCAACGTCACTAATTTCTTCTTCATTTTCGACCCTATAAACTTTTTTGACCGAGCCCTGCCCTGCAGATTACGTCACAGTATTGAATTAAAATGGGTTTCGAATTTCATTTCACTTTGACATTAAGATGTTAATACAAATGAAGTTAAGAATGTTTGCTGAGCTTTAATATTTCCACAAACACATTGGGATGAAGAGCACTGATAGACGAGGCTCATAGATACTGAGCCGTCTGTAGTGCTCTTATATCAGAACAGAGAGGGACATGACAGCTTTACAGATCCTCACAAGCCCCGATGTGACTATAACTCTGTGATCTATTATTCAGCGCGTCCGGGCCAAACCAAATGACCCACATATTCTGTATTTAATAAATATCACGCCTGGAATGTAATGAAAGTTTGAAGCGGTTGGATACAGTGTGTCACTAGGGTCATTATAACTACAGTAGGTGTGTTACTGGCCACTGTTTTAAAGTCCCCCTGTGGTGAAAATCAAGGTTTTAATGTTGTTTATATGTCTGTGGAGTTTTTAATATGATTTAAGTCAAACCATGTGCAAATTCACCAGTCAACACCATTGCTGAGTATTTTCTCTTTAAAACTGCAGTGAAACAAAGACAGTCTCGAAAACGCAGTTTTAAATCGCTGGTGTTTCTGACGTCACAAACTAACTTGTAACCAACCAGATCAACGTGTGATCGTCAACGAGTGGAGCTCTGAGCTGCTGTGAGTGAGTGGAGGCGGGGCTCATTTGCATATTCATAGGACCGCGTATACTAAATGAGGCAAGGGTGTAGAGTTTCGTTCAAGCTATTTTAAGGCATGAATAAAAAAAATTAAAGGAAAAAACACTTAAATATGTAATTTTGGTGATCAAAGGTGAGTTTTAAGGGATAAAGTGATTGTCTACAGGGGGGCTTAAACCTATACGTCAAATGCAAAACACATTTCTATTGACGTATTGGATTTTTCCGGTGACGCATCTACATGTCTTCATTTCAATGTTTTCTACCATCTATATTCTCCATTATATTCATGTCATGCAATGTTGTCTACATGAACTCAAAATGTGATGCCTTCTTTACCACTATATTTGCATGTTATGCCCTAAACTAATACAGGATTAACTAACTGTATTTTTTCTATGAACATTTCTAAAATGCATTTTCTGTAAAGCTGCTTTGAAACGATATGTATTGTGAAAAGCGCTATACAAAAACATTTTAATTGAATTGAATATTTACGAATCTGCGCATGATAACATCATCCGTCTATGTCACAAGCACATGCACACTTTGTTCAGAGTGGAATAGATGCGATTGAAGTGTTTACATGCCTGTTTATTGCAATTAAAATCGGCAAACGCCACATATTTTACAATGATTATGAGCTTAATTGCATCAATTTGATTGACAGTTTACATGGGGTAAAGTTGAATCGCAATATTCCCTAAATCTTATTATAATCACATTATGAGTGTGCATGTAGACGTAGTTATTGTTACATAATGTGTATTAAATTGTTGAAATATGTGTGTTTTACCTGTTCACACAGTGTGGCAATAAGCCCCTCTAAGTCATGCTTCTCATGAACCACCATCTGTTTCTCTTCATATTCCTGTTCCAGTTGCATCTCCAGCTGTCGGAGCTGCACACACACACACACACACACACACACACACAGGAAAGGATGTTTGAGACAGGGATGTAAGGTGGTTCGTGGAGCTGTAATTTATTCTGTGTCCCTCACCCGTCTCTGTGAGGACTTCTGCACGTCCTCCAGTTCCTCGTCCTTGTCTTCAAGCTCCTTCTGGTGGATCTGCTTCATCCTCTCCATCTCCATCTCAAAGCGCAAGTGCATCTGTGGAGAACAGAGGCCAGAGATCAACTCAAGTCACCTTCATTTATACAGCGCTTTATTCAAGATCGTTTCACAGCAGCTTAAAAGTGTCTTTATTCAGTTCAGTGTTGATTCAGTTCAGTTCAATATCAGTGTAAAGCTGATCAGTTACGAAATGAGCTCAATTCAGCTATAAGCAGCTTTACAGAAGAAAATTGTGCCGTTATTTAGCTCATTTTTGATTCAGTTCAGTTCAAGTGTCCATGTTGTAAAATGTGTTCATTATTATGAAACAAAGTCGATTCAGCAATAAAGCAGCTCTTATCATCATCCGACTCAAGTCAGTTCAAGCTTGGTTTTCATCCAATAGTGTCAGTGCAGTCAAGTCGATAATGCAGTATAGACCTTCAGGCTAGGTTCATATTTAATTTTTTTGCAGGAATGAAAACAAGGCTGTAAGGGATAGAATACAGAGTGGTCTCTGGATTGTACTGCTGTTTAACAACATACCGATTGTTCAGCTGAAGAAAAAAAAGTTTTAAAGTTGTTAAAATGACATGATCCAGAACCTTTATACAGTGTGTGCCATTGTGAAGACTGTACGTCTATTCTCACAGCCTCGGTCTAATAGTGAATATTAAGTGTCTTTTAAACTCCAGTCAGTCAGAGTGAGCCTGTGAAAACAAGCTATTTGTGCAACTGTACCTTTAAGACTTATGGAAGTCTCAACATGTTTGTTAATCATAACAGAGGTAATTTACATATGTAAATATGTAGCGTTCATGGATAGTTCATCCAAAAATTACAATTCTGTCATCATGATTTATTCACCCTTGTGTTGTACCAAACCTGTATGAATTTCTTCCATAATTTCTTATGAAAGAAATTCGAATTTCTAAAAACAAATTTCTTTGGTTTATTTTCCGACATTCTTCAAAATATCTTCTTTTGTGTTCAGCAGAAGAAAGAAATTCATACGGGTTTGGAACAACATGAGGGTGAGTAAATCATGATGACAGAATTTTCATTCTTGGATGAACTATCCCTTTAATGTGACCATAGTTATGATATCATAACCTTTTCAAAAATGTCATTTAGTGGAGAAGTTGTTCTCGGGCTCCTGTACCTGCTCCTGCTGTTTGATTCTGGCCGTCATCTGGCTGATCTCCTCCGAGCGCTCCTTGTCTGTGGTCTCCAGCTCCCGGAGCTTCTTCTTCAGTTCAGGGATGGAGTCGGAGGACAGATGGAGAGGGACCCTCAGGTCACGGATCTGAGAGCACAACTCCTCCTTCTGACGCTGCAGGTCTGTGACCTCCACCTGACTGTCCTGGAAACAAAATGATGCATATAGAAAAGTAAATACACAAAAACAAGATTCGCAAGAGCAAAAAGACATACTGTATAATGAACACAAATCGCTCAAAAAAATACATACGCAGACACACACACAATCACATAGAAATACCCACAACAACATGAATGTCCACACACACAAATACATAAAAACACGCATGCACATACACAAATACAAGCATTTATACAAACTAGCTCAAATGCATAAACACACACAAATGCAGATGGACAAAGAAAAATTGCATTCACAGAAAAATGAACAAAACAAATGAACATACGCAGGCACATACAAATACACACAAAAAACAAACAATAAATGAGTACACAAATGCATAAAAACAAACACACACAAGCAATTATACAAACACACACAAATGCACACTGACACACACACCAAAAAACAAACACGCATACATGCACAATTATGCAAACAAGCACAAATGCATAAACACACAGACAAAAGCAAATGCACAAACACAGACACAAATTGCACAACACACAACATTTCACAAAAGACAATCACATAAACAGACATACACATACTCACAAAAACAACCACACACAGCAAACATGCATGCACAAACAGACAAAATCACAGACACAAACAGTCACAAATGCACCAAAAACACACTAAAAAGCACAAATAACAATGCAAATATAGGCTAACATAAAAACAATGACAAACACATCCAAAAAAAAATTTCACACACAATCATACAAATATAGATTCTGACAAAAAACACATTATACTCAAGTACAAATATTTATGATGGCAACTTTGGATCGACACCTTATTATCCTCAAATATTGTAATATTATTCTTATATTGTAATCAATAAACGTTCAACCTAACACGTTCGTTGTGTCTGCTTAACTCAATACATGACGTTAACTAACAAACAACATAACGTTTTATATTATAGCTGACTGTGTATTATGGCTGTGTATAGCTGTGTATTATAGCTGTGTATTATAGCTGTGTATTATAGCTGTGTATTATAGCTGTGTATTATAGCTGTGTATTAGCTGTGTATTATAGCTGTGTATTATAGCTGTGTATTAGCTGTGTATTATAGCTGTGTATTATAGCTGTGTATTAGCTGTGTATTATAGCTGTGTATTATAGCTGTGTATTAGCTGTGTATACACTCATCTCTAAATGACAACAGACACTTCCTAAACTTTAACAGTGAAACAAGCTTTTTCTGTGCAGCTGCTTTGAAACAATGTCTGCGTCCGAAAGCTTAAAAATGCTGCCCGTTCCTGTCTCCTGAGATTCCTTCATCTGATGGATTTTTGAAGGCAGCATATGTGTCCTTCGCTGCCTTTGATATCCCATAATCCTGTGCTTTCCATTCTGTGACAGCTGAGCTAAATAATAAAGATGGCATCTGAACGTTGCGGTTGGTGGTCAGTTTGTGTGTAAATGTATGACTGATGTAATTTCTAGCGAGAAATTCGTGAGGTACCTTCGTGCGCAAATGTCATCGCCTGATAAGTTAGTGAGGCAACAAGTCAGCTGCCTAAGCTTTCGGACGCAGACAATATGAAGTGTGAAAAGCGCCATACAGATAACATAATCTGATGGACTCAAAGCAGAACTTTTCTCCTCTGCTCATTTGGGATCTCTGGGAACTCGTTCGGTTTACAGACAGAGGACAGCCAGAGTACACGGGCACCATTGCAGATGGTGGGCGCTTGACCTTTGACCTCGGCCCGTACCTTCAGCGTTTTGTGAAGGGTGAAGATCTCTGCGCCGAGGACTGTATTCTCCTGGACGGCTCTCTCTTTCTGCTCCCTCTCATTATCAGCCTGTTCCAGAGCCTGGGTCAGCTCGCTGTCAAACCTACAAACACACACACACACACACACACACGGACACACACACGGACAGACGCAAGGGAGAAACAGGGCTTGAGAATGCATATTCAAGCAGCCGAGAGCTTGGCGCTGAATATTAATGTGTTACATGCAAATGCCACAGACCTCCTCTGCTTCCGGTCCAGCTCGTGAGCGCGGCCCTGCAGGCTGTCTGTCAGCACACGGGCGTCCTGGAGGTCAGAGGTCAACCGCCGGCAGTGACGTTTTAGATCTGTCACGGAGCGTTTGGATTGATCAAGCTGAGACTGCAGTTCCTGGACCTGCCACACGGGGGAGATAGAAATACAGTTATAATCAGGACAAGCGTCTCAGGAGGATAATTACACAAATGCTCGTGTTTTCTAACATTTTTGTATTTTACCTTGATTGATTGTTTTGTGTTTTATAATTGTTTTACTGTTAAGATTTTATCCCATAATACACTAATTGCTATTATGTTCTAAAGGTGACTTTTTACTGTAGATTATAGTATTTAGAAAAAAAGAAACCTACACTGAAACCAATGTAAAAATCAATGTTTCCCATTGTGAAACATACCTTATATATATCTCTGTTCTGAGCAATAAAAAAACTGACCTGTGACAACAAGCCCCTGTAAGATCCAGCATTGACACCAGAGTTACTTTAATATTATTTATGTACTATTAAATATTATTTTTTTCCTTTATTTAACCAGAAGATCACATTGAGATATTTCTATCTCTTCTTCCAGTGAGACCTGGTCAAGACAGCAGCACATCAAGTTTCACATATAAAATAACAGTCAGACAACACCACAATGCACAATAATCGTAAAACTAAGTCAAAACAAATCAATTATAACAATTACAACTGTCTGTTAAAACATTTTGTAAAAGACATTT
The DNA here is from genome assembly GCF_949152265.1 of Phoxinus phoxinus. Lineage (NCBI taxonomy): Eukaryota > Metazoa > Chordata > Actinopteri > Cypriniformes > Leuciscidae > Phoxinus > Phoxinus phoxinus. Next base: position 4,965,913 of record NC_136898.1, read on the forward strand.
AAAAGTGCTTAGGGTTGGAAGTATATCTAAGCCCAAGGAGCATAAAATGAGAAAGCGCCTTTGCCGAATTCTGTCGATACCCTTGGGACTTTTAGTTGAATATGAGACCCTGACCTAGTAGAGTAAGAGTTTTTGTAGTAATTTAGAAGATTTGAAATATAAAAAGGTAATTTCCCTAACAGGGCTTTTGCGATAAATAAATACATATGTAACTTTCTCCTGTGATGTAAAGATGACCATGATAGTGAAGCATATAAAATACAATGATGCGTCCGTGATTCTGCTCCGATGATAATATGCGTTCATTAATATTTTGAAATAGCTTTTTTAATATTTTCAGTTCTCTTTTTAATTCTAGTTTAAAGGGGTGGTTGATTATGATTTCACTTTTCTAACTTTAGTTAGTGTGTAATGTTGCTGTTTGAGCATAAACAACATCTGCAAAGTTACAACGCTCAAAGTTCAGAGCAAAGGAAGATTTTGAAGGAAATAGCTTTTTAAGGACTACAACAAACGGCTGGTAGGGACTACACGACATTCCTCCCGGGCTAGTGACATCACCAACCCTAGAATTTACATAAACCCCGCCCCCGGAACACGATTTATAGATTATCATGACAGAATATGCTAATCAGTGACTAGAAGATAACTACACATAAACTACATAAATTCATCAACTAACCATACAGAAATGTCCTGTTGCTTCTACATGTTGTCACTTCTTCTTGAGTCTCTCCATCTTTGTCTGACTCCAGTTTGAACATAAAAGGCTAAACGTTTTTGAAATTTTCAGTGGATGTGTGTGTGAGGTAAAAGGACATGAGCTCTTGAAGCTCCGCCCCCTGTGCCACGAGCAGCAGCTCATTTGCATTTAAAGGAACAGACACAAAACGGTGCGTTTGCTCACTCTCAAAAAGTGACAACTTTAACATGCTATATAAAAATATCTGTGGGGTATTTTGAGCTAAAACTTCACATACACACTCTGGGGACATCAAAGACGTATTTTACATCTTGTGAAAAGGGCATTAAACCACTCCTTTAAGTTTAAGTCATTTTGTTATGTGCTTTTTTTTAACATATATTTTTAATTAGCTTTAATGAATTTTATTTCAGTTTTAGTTTGACTAATTTTAGTATTTAAACATTGCCAAAAACTATTTTTTTTAGTTTAAGTTTAACTAAGTTTTTCATCTCTTATTTATATTTTAATTTAATCCAGCATTATTTCAATTATTGAAAACTATTTTTAATCGTTTTTGTTTATAACAACACAGAACAAGACAAAAATTGGGCATTTGCATGAAACCTTGGCTGTGTCAGAAATCCCCCCCTATACCCTTAATTAGGGCACTATTTCAGGGAACAGCCATTTGTAGTGGTGTATGAAACCATAGTGGATGCTATCAATTGCACTCATTCAATCCCATAATGCACTACAATAATTAGTGTACGACCGATGTACACTCAACGGCTAGAGAATACCCATAATGCATTGTGAGTTTCTGACCGAATAAATTCCTGCGTCTCAATCATCCATCCATTTTACAAACTGCTGGTCCAATGTGGCTACAGCGTAATATCATACAGGTATAAATAAAGGTTTATACATCCTAGTTTCCACAACAGAGTTGAAGATAAATCTTTTCATTACTACTGGAGCTGCCAGTTTGATACGTTTCAAATGATTATTAAACCGCAAGCACAAACTATGCAAAAGCACTCAGTGTCCGAATTCACTCATTTGTTTTCATTCACTTCTTCAACTGGACTATATTAGTGGAGTAATATAGGGAAAATTGAATGAGGGTATAGGGGTTGATTTCAAACACAGCCCTTGACTTACACGGCCTCTTTACTACAGCTCATAATTGAGGTAATAATGAACACCAGGTGAAATGGGTCTCATACCTTTGTATCCAACAGCTGACGGGCTTCTTTCTCACGCTCAAGTCTTTCCTCTGTCTGCCGCAGACGCCTGCGCAGGAACTCCACCTCCGTCTGCGCACATTCCAGCTGCAGATGCAGCTCACTTTCTGTGTGCGCACACACACACACACACACACACACACACGCAGTCATTATCTTTCTTCCGCCAGCGTGTTTGATTGCATCTCCGCTGAAGCCTGTCTTACCTGTCGCCACTCTGCTGAGAGCTTCTTTATTCTTGACTTTCTGTTTTTCTTCCTCTAACTGCCTCTCGAGGGCCTCCAGGGACACTTTACTCTGGTCCACACGACTCTTGAGACACAGCACAGAATAAACACCCACAATACAACACATGACAGGCTATGTTTGGATAAGCAGCACACACATCTTACTTTTTCTGCATTATATTACATATATGCTGTGTGTGCACAATATGCACATTTTCTATATGCATGGAATGCTACATTTACTGAAACACACAGTTACAATCAATACTGTACCCCATAATACATTGCCCTTCACTTGACCTTACATTTCTAGTGTGATAAATGAATCAGTAGTAATACCATCCACAGTTTTTAATGATTAATCGCTTTCTTGACTCATTATTCGATTGTACTTTCAAAAGGAAAGGTATTTGTATACAGAAGTGATTTAAAAGTACAAAATAACTGATGAAAGATGCTAACTGGATGCCATTCACTCAATTAAAGATGCATTCTGATGAGGTCATGTGACAATATAATGTGGAATACTACTGTTTAAAATGTAATATTCAAATAATACTTACTGTTTATATAAAATACGAGGCGCAATACAGTATAAACTACACAGTACCCAGCAAGAAGTACACTAGCATTGTATTTGAAAGTGAGTGAAATTGAAATAGCACATCTTGATTTGGCAGAAATAGTAAGAGTAATATGCTAGTTTGAAAATCTAGTTCATAAATGAATTCAGCAAGTCATTATGGAATATTAGCATACTTCTAGTATGAAGTATGCAACAATATGTGTTTCAAACTGTAGTATGCTACTTATCTCATGACCTCACTATATTGCACGTTTAATTACATAAGTGGTGTCCAGTGTTTTTATTATTTTCTATGGTTATAACAGTCATGTTGAGCACATTGCATTGTGGGATACAGTAATTCATGCAATATGCTCTGCTATATGCTGCATATTTTGGCAAAATTA